>NW_020715751.1:95675-132651 GCF_002925995.2 Terrapene triunguis
AACAGAGTGGTGCACTGTGGGATAGCTCCCGGAGCTATTAGCGTCGAATTCCATCCACACCTAGCCTAATTCGACATGGCCATGTCGAATTTAGCGCTACTCCTCTCGTTGGGGAGGATTACAGAAATCGATTTAAAGAGAGCTCTATGTCGAACTAAATAGCTTCGTGGTGTGGACGGGTGCAGGGTTAATTCGATATAACGGCGCTAAATTCGACATAAAAGCCTAGTGTAGACCAGGCCTAAGATACGCAACTTCAGCTACGTGAATAACGTAGCTGAAGTCGACGTACCTTAGTTCGAACTTACCGCGGTCCAGACGCAGCAGGAAGGCTCCCCCGTCGATGCCGCGTACTCCTCTCGCCGAGCTGGAGTACCGGCGTCGACGGCGAGCACTTCCGGGATCGATTTATCACGTCTAGACAAGACGCGATAAATCAATCCCAGAAGATCGATTGCTTGCCGCCGAACCAGCGGGTAAGTGTAGACATACCCTGAGTCACAGAACAAGTACAGCAAGAGCAGTACCCGTGCAACCTGCTCAGAAGTGACATGCCAACGTTTTTGAAACCGGAATGGAACTGAGAAGCAGATTTTGTCACTGTGTCCACTCAGTCTTATGCTGAGACAGCTAGGAAGGCAGAAAGTGGGGAAAGTAGCTGTGTGTGATATGTACGTCTATCATGAAAATGGGTGAAAAAATTTGGTCGAAATCTGTTTCTGGCAACAAATGCATATTCTGTGGCATCAAAACATTTAGCAAATTTGTGCCAATTTCACGGAATGGTTCATGTGGAAAAAAATCAGAAAAAAATGTCAATGTTTGTTTAAACATTTTCTAAAAGAAACATTTCAATTTTTCAGTTTGCAACGACTTCTCATTTCAAAGTTTCCATTCATTTTATTTTTAAAAAACATAAGATGTTTTTAAATGGTTAGAAGTGAAAATGCTTAGTTTCGCCCAGACCTTCAAAAGTTTCAACTTTTTGACTCACCAAAAATTTCAATTTTGTTTTATTTTGGTCTGACCGAAAATGAATAGTTCAACATTGCCAATGATGAAAAATCCAATACTCGCCCAGCTCTACTCTGTGCTACTTATTCTACTCAGTTCCCTATATAATGCACCAGGAATTGGACTGAAGTTGCAATTAATATCGCATAGGCCACTGAGGAGCCATTACATGGTAATTAGTAGGAAGAGTGGGATTTGAAACAACAACCTACAGGTAAAAAGCCTTGGATGCTCTTAACAGTCCCTTCTGCCATGTGTTCTCCTCCCATAGGAACAAACACCCCATCAGCCTCTATGAACGACATTTCAGATGCTCACATTTTGAATGCTTGGGAAAACAAATTCTCATAATTTACAGAATAGGAGAGGGATTTTCTAATGCGTATAGCACAAAGAATCATCTGGCCCCCACTAATGGTCTGCGTAATTAATACTGAATTACAGCAGAAATTCTATCAAAGTACTTAGGACAATCATATTAATACTAAATGAGTTCCACATGCTTAATGCTATTACAATAAATGACCAAGAACTGAACAAAGGTTAGGTCATTCTTTTAAAGCACTGCTCAATAAGCAAAGAGGAATAAAAGCCATCCATTAGCAGTTCTTATCTCTTGTCTCTCTGACACAGTGGTAACCAGTCACATGGAAAAGACCACAGAGAAGGCCCTGATCCTCACCTGTGTGCGGAGTACACAGTACAACTCGGAAGAGGGAATGCAAAGTGGTTTTAAGCCGCCACTATGCTTCTCTGCTCCTGAGCTAACTGACTTGAAGGCTTCTCTGAATGACACCATTAGGGATCACTGATGCACAGGATAGCCACTGCCATGCTCACTAACTCACCTCGCCACCCTGAGCGATACAGGCTGCTGGGAGAGATGGCGGGACAGGAGCAATTACACTAACATTATGCTTCTGAAGTATCATCCAATGGTAGTTATGTTGGCTGCACAGCCTGTCACAGCAGAGCAGGACAAATAGCACAAAGGCAGCTGAGTATCAGGACAGTAGACTTGACTGTTAGCATTTCATTCAACAGGAACAGTCCATAATACATCTTAAAATAGCGATGCATCTGGGGTTCTTGCAGTACCTTACTGAAGTTCCCTTTTGTTTTACATACAAAGATGTGGTATGGGCAGTGGCGGGAGAGAGACTACAGGCGGAAGGGGTGAGGAGGGGCCCCCACTTGCTCTGGCCCAGGGCCCCACAAAACCCTAATCTGCCTCTGGGTGTGGGAGGGGAACAGAGGCATTTTTACATTATTAAACTCTGTCTCAAAGCCAGCCTTGTCTTGCTTGACTGCTGCCAAGCCAACATGCTGCTGTGTGCATTCCATGAGGTTTATTGGCTGCTTTGTATTGTCAGAGCAGTGCAAAGAACCCTGAGCATTCTGATGAATCTGTCCCTTAACTTGAAACACTAACAGAGAGGGGATTGTTAGTTAGAAAACGCAGGAGCTTTCTTCGCCCTCTCCCCTCCTAGAAAATTAATATTTTTTAAATGTTAAAGCATTTTTCATAATGCAAAATAAAGTCAGAAAATGTTATAGTTACAATTCAGGGCTAGTGTAAATCAGCCTCGCTCCTCTGGAGCTACACTGATTTATATACACTGAGGATCTGGCCCTCAGTCTATAATTACAAGATCCAAGTTATTTTAGAGATATTCGTAAGTATCTAAAATTGTAGAACACACTCTACTACATTGTATTATCTGAGAAGCAATTTGTGAACATGTACTAAGAGCCTGTACCATAATGCATGCACACAAAGGAGTGTTCATTCAATGTTAACATTTACAATTCCTGAGTGCTTAACTCCACTACTAGACAGAAGAAATGTGAAATGGCAATGACAGAACTGAAGCATGAAGTGAGGAAAAATATAGGGGCCATCACAAGGAAGTTGAATGCATGCCAGATGTTCCACTGGGTTATTTCTCATGCCTTTCTCTGCAGTTTTAGGTGCTAAAGTACTAAGTGCATGCAAAGCAGGTGTCCAATATATTGCACCTGCAATACACCGCCAGAACCAATCAGGAGATCAGCAATTTCTTCTTAAAGGTGACCTGCAAGTTGTTTACACAAAATTCCCTCACCTGCAACAATATGCCCTGAAGCTCCCTAACAGCCAGGAGAACATTATTGGTTTAAAACTATTTTCCCTTTATATCTCATAATGTTCAAACCTCAGCCCAACCCTTGACTCCCACCCCGCTGCAACACCCATTTTAGATCTGTGCTTAACTCAATGGTTTCAGCTGGCAGGACTTTGTGCAAACCTTGTGTTTGGTTTTGACCTGCACCACATCATGCCACTTAATTTCAAGCTTCAAAGCCAAAGGCAGGCAAAATTGTCTTCACTACTACCACGTTTCATATGGTATCCATATGAAACCATGAATGAGCCCAGAATTGCTTTGAAATCACAGGGAACCTGGGCTGAGCTTTGCACAGTATCGGCAGGAGCGCCGCCAGCTTTTTTGCTGCCCTAGGCAGCGGAAGGTCCTGCCCCCGAAATACCGACGACGACCAGGGTGGCCGAAGATCCGGCCACCGCGGTCGCCGCCCCCCAAATGTTAGCGCCCTAGGCGACTGCCTAGGTCGCCTAATGGGTTGCGCCGGCCCTGAGTATCAGGTAAAACATTGAGAATTTTGCAGAGTATAATCTGTTAGGTACCACAGCAATGGTGTCACATCAGCAATAGGTTTCTGCTGAGAGAACTATCCCCTTATGGTCTGGTTTAAGTGCTCAGGTAAAGAGTTTTGCAATTCTAAAAAAACGGGGATTTTTTAAACTTTAATTATTGCACACGCTTTGAGGTATGAAATTCTAACAGGGTACATTATGCCATTGTCTTACTCAGCCAAGCAGAGGAGTAGGACCCCTCTGCATTCCCATGCTGAGCCTGCCGGGAATCTTAGGTCCAAGCCTGATACAGAGCCCTGCCCCTGCTCTCCAGATCCTCCTCCTGGCAAGCAAGTGGGCAGGAAATGAGCAGGGAGGGGTGAGGAGTAGACAGAGCATTGCGCTCTGGACAGGAACAAGGAGGGAAAGTAAGCTGTTCCCTTTGAAGGGCTGCAGTAACTTATTTCACTCCAGAGCAAGACGGGAGCAAGGGAGGAATTGTGACTCTCTGAAATAGTATTAATCCCAGAGCTCTTGAGGCAGAGCAATTACTTGGCCCAATCTAACCCAATATTAACAATACCAATTTTTTGATAACTTCCTCTGGTACGGTCCTTCCATATAGATTACCTTCTTTCAGTTATTCAAACCTTTCCAAAGCACGGAAATTTTTCATGTTTGGTCTCAGCCTGAACTTTATTTCCCTTCCTCCCTTGGGTAAATCTGGGCAAAATCCATGTAGCCACTTTTCATTTACAATATTGAGAAAAACAAAAATACCTTCTTCCTCAACCAAATTTTGAAACCTCTAAGCTGACATATAAATAGTTCTCACCAAGGAGTGGATGCTTTCTACATTTGAAAAATACGGATTCTAAAATACCAAAGCTATATGAAAGTTTGCATTTGCACAGTAGACAGTTTTAAGTCTATGCTACGCCTTCTAAATAGGGGGTAAAATTTTCAAAATTCAGAACACACTGAGTAACTTCAGTGCATAAGAGTAGTTTAAATCATACAACATTTTCCTTCACACTTATCCAGCTCCTTCATTGGCATAAGAACCATAAGCATTTGTATTGCTATTTATTCATTAGGTGACAGATGACTGGTTACAACAACTAGTGAGGTAAATGCTAACAAAGAGCTGATGTAAAAGTTAACAGGATCATTCTAGTGTACTTTCTGCTCATATTCTCTTTGTGACCAACAGGACATAATTTGATTATTCAAGAAAACAAAACAGTGTTTAATCAATTTCTCCACCCACCTGCTCTGCCTGTAGAGCATTATCATTGTTAATTTATTTACTACTGGCAGCATTCAGTGAGTGGGCTTAATTTCCACTTGTTATTTCTTACTGAAGGAATTCTTCCATGAGAACGACCTACAGTCTCCTCCATTAATCTGCACAATGCACAATAACACTTTGATTTTCTTCAGCTCATTCTTTTTTTTCATAGCGCAGATTTGTTCTGCCCCAGTGAAACGATGGCATTTGCCAAGTTTCAGTTTTCTTCTGCAACAAAAAAAGCTATTATGAATGAAGACTGGTCAAAGTACAAGCAAATCAGTTTAGCTATTTAACCTTATCCAAGGGTATGCATATATCTTTGGTCTGGAAATCTCAGTGATCTCAAGATTTCCAGCATCTGTGCTTTCAGCCAAGCCAGAAATAGGAGAATAGTCTTTTCTGAGGTATTTTGGTGGTACTTTTCCACATTCTAATCTAATTCTATTTAGGTTCTTATCTCTGAGGTGTCTGAGCACAATCCAGACCTGGATGAAACCAAACTTTCACAGACCTAGTTGAGCTTTGTGCAAAAAAGTTCATTTGAGTAGTTATGTTACTCAAACCAATACACTCATAACTAAATGTGTTGGCTTTCCATCAAGCCTGTGTAACCTACAGTAGTCTCTCTATAAAAGTCAGTATTTGCTAACTGTTACCATAGAGTGATATTTGAGATGCCACAGTTTTTTCTCTGATATTTAAAAAAGAAAATAATTATAGTACTGTCACTGTTAGCTCACCTTAACTTTTTAATAATGATCACATTCTGTTTATTTTATGAATGGCTGCATCTAAGTTTATATTGGTACCATGATACCAGTTCTGTTATCACATAATACTGATCCTGAGTATCAACTGGTCCATAAAACTAAACTGCTAAGCCACAGAGACTTACTAACTAGCACTGTGGTACCAGAGGACAATATTATCGTAATGTTATTTATGATAAGGAGGATGCTGGCCCTCTCTCTGGAGAATTTTTATTATTTGAATAACATTTTGTCTTTTTGTATGTTTGCTATTGGTTGCTGACTTTTCTGCCTTTTTAAGGTCCACTTGAATTTAAAATGCAAAATCCCAGGCCAGTCACACTTACAAAATTTTTCCTCCACAGAGGTAAAGGATCAACCTCTTCATCTTTAATAGCGCTTCATTCAAACTGCTGTTCCAAACCATGGCACCACAACACTTGCTACCAAACCTGTCACTCCACAAGTAATAGCAAGGAGGCATTCAGATATATATGTATGGATGGGGATCAGGGTCATGCTGATCAGCTGCCATGGACACAGGACTTAGGTGAGTGGACATGATACCAGCACTTAGAGTTGATGTTCCCAAAACCAATATGATTTTAGACACTTTTTTTCTGTAGTTCAGTACCGTAAAGGGTATCCCATAAGGAAGTACTAAGATGACACTATGTCTAAGATCACTGATATATGCCATGTACACCCCATGAACAATAATATATCACTAACTATACTTTATTCTGTAATGCTTTATCCAATATGTCAAGATGGCTAAGATATTAACTTAATCATTATTTATCAATGTTACTTTAGCAGGGTGGACACCTGCTCCGGCCTGGAAGGGCCTGAGATAGCCCAGGGAGAAGGCAGCTTGAAGGCTGAGCTGATTGGGGGAAGTGGTTGCAGCTGGGGCCACGATCCAAACAGACTCAGCTGGTCCTATAAAGGCAGGGAGCCAGGAGCTCAGACACAGACTCTCTCTCTGGCTGTAGAAAGAGAAGGACTTGGCTGCAGGGAGCTAGACACAGGGTACCTGAGTGGAGCAGGGCTGAGGAAAGACAGAGGAGCTGGGGAGCTCCTGCCTGGAAAGCCCCAGGCTGTGGCCTAGGAGAAGGCCAAGGGATACTGGGGGTTGCAGAGGGCAGCCCAGGACTAGGCCAAGGCAGCAGGTCCAAACCCAACCTTGCCGATGATGTGTGGCCTATACTGCAGCCTGCCCCAGGGAGCGGGGGCTAGTTGGTGACTGGCAGTGGCCTTATCCTGAAGCAAGGTGGGGATAGTGGGTGGGGGTTCCCTGGGGAGGGGAAACCCAGAGAAACGGGTTCTGCCAGGGGGCAGCCCCCCAGATAAGGGCACCAGGGTCCTGGGAGGGACATGGGGGCCAGAAGAGGCAAGGTGGATCACCGGCCTGCAGAGGGCACTCCGGAGGCTGGATCGAGCTAATTCCCTGAGAGACCAGCAGGAGGCGCCGCAGGGGTGAGTCCGACCCCTTACAGAGTGGTGGAGAATGCGGGCATAAGCGGTCCGCCCCTGATAAAAGGGGCAAGGCAAGGACTGGGGTATTGCCTGGACATTAAGGTGGAGAAACTGAGGAACAGGACAATGGATCCCATATACACCGGGGTATATTATGCGGAGACCCCAGGGGTTGTCCCTGGGTGGGGCCCAGCGTCAGCGGCCCAGTGGAAGGGGGCTGACGGCCTGAAGGGGGCCCGAGAGACCCAGGACACACTGTGGGAGGCGCTATGGGCCCTCCAGGTGCAGGTCGGCCAGCTGGCGGAGGAGCAGCAGGCCGTACGAACACTCCTGAGGAGGGAGTATAAAAGATACCGCGGAGGGCGTGGGACACAGAATGCCAGGGCCAGAAGGCCCGTGGCGAAGGCTTGCTACGCCTGTGGTCGGGCCGGACATTTAAAACGGGACTGTCCCGACGGGGCTGGAGGCAGAGGACCTCCCACCAAAACGACACAGTGCCTGATCCCTCAAGTAGGCCGTGGAGGGAGGGAACCTCGGTGGCTGAGAGCATGTTAGATAAATGTCTATCAGGGATGGTCTAGACAGTATTTGGTCCTGCCATGCGGGCAGGGGACTGGACTCGATGACCTCTCGAGGTCCCTTCCAGTCCTAGAATTTATGAATCAATGAATCTATGAATGTTGGGCCTGTGGGCGCAGGGGGCACCTGAAGCGGGAGTGCCCCGGCTGCAGGAATATGGCCCAGGGCAACCCAGGGAGGGTTGGCCCGGCGAAGGACAAAAGAAAAATACCAAGGCCCGGGGCGGCACAGAGGCGGGATGCCTGCTGGGGCTGCAGGGAGCCCGGGCATATAAGGAGGCACTGCCCCCTCAGAAGAACTGAGAAAGTGGAGGAGGTGCCTGTAGGCCCAGGAGGGTCAGGACTGGAGGTAGAGGCGGAAGCCGGGATGGAGGGGATCCCGAAGAAGGTCGAGGCCCAGACCGTCGCTGGGCCGGCCTCCAGTGAGGAGACCCAGACTGACTGGGCCCAGCAAGAGGCCGGGACCCAGTCTGTAGTGGGGCAGGTCACTGTGGGAGTCGGGCTTGCGTGCACAGCTGGAGGCTGCAGAGTGGGCCCTCCGTGAGGCCAAAGCGAGAGCCTTGGACCTCGCTAAGGAGTATGAGGCTGTCGTCAAGGAGGAGACCCACGTGCGGAAGTGGCTAGAAGACAGCGAGAAGAAGCAGGCAGCTCTGGAGGCGCACGGGCGATTGGCCCAGGCCAGGAGACACCCCTACCCCCAGGGGTGGTGATCTTGAGGGGGGGGATGTAGCAGGGTGGATATGCCTTATCCTGAGGCAAGGTGAGGATAGTGGGTGGGGGTTCCCTGGGGAGGGGAAACCCAGAGAAAGGGGTTCTGCCAGGGGCAGCCCCCCAGATAAGGGCACCAGGGTCCTGGGAGGGACACGGGGGCCAGAAGAGGCCAGGCGGATCACCGGCCTGCAGAGGACGCTCCGGAGGCTGGATCGAGCTAATTACCTGAGAGACCAGCAGGAGGCACTGCAGGGGTGAGTCCGACCCCTTACAGTTCTTACATAAAATCAAAGCATGATAGCAAAGGCCTGTCAGTCAGGTTGGGGATAACTAAAGTGTTCAGCTGATACTGTAGGAGCATCTTGTAAGTCATTCACTGATGGAAAATAACACTCAGTGAAACTGTAATTAAAAAAAACAATTATTACCTGTCATTCCAGATTACAGGAAAGCTCACCACATAGGCATGGGAGGAAGGCACAATGCTCTCAGTTTTGTTCCAAGTGTGCTGAGTAACCTCTAAGTATATGCAATACAATATACCTCTAACCACTGCTCTTGAGGACACTGTGTGCAACAGAGCCTGGGAGATGTTAAAGTGAACATAAGAACGGCTATAGTGGGTCAGACCAAAGGTCCATCTAGCCCAGTATCCTGTCTTCTGACTGTGGCCAATGCCAGGTCCTTTGGAGGGAATGAACAGAACAGGTAATCATGAAGTGATCCATCCCTAGTCACCCATTCCCAGCATCTGGCAAACAGAGGCTAGGGACACCATCCCTGCCCATCCTGGCTAATAGCCACTGCTGGACCTATCCTCCATTAATTTATCTGGTTCTTTTTTGAACCCTGTTATAGTCTTGGCTTTCACAACAAAGCAAAGAGTTCCACACGCTGACTGTGTGTTGTGTGAAGAAATACTTCCTTTTGTTTGTTTTAAACCTGCTGCCTATTAATTTCATTTGGTGACCCCCTCGTTCTTGTGTTATGAGAAGGAGTAAATAACACGTCCTTATTTACTTTCCCCACACCAGTCATGATTTTATAGACCTCTATCATATCCCCTCCAATCTCTTTTCCAAGTTGAAAAGTTCCAGTCTTATTAATCTCTCCTCAAATGGCAGCCGTTCCATACCCCTAATCATTTTTGTTGCCCTTTTCTGTACCTTTTCCAATTCCAATGTATCTTTTTAGAGATGGGGCGACCACATCCGCACGCAGTATTCAAAATGTGGGCCTACCATGGATTTATATAGAGGCAATATGATATTTTCGGTCTTATCTATCCCTTTCCTAATGATTCCCAACATTCTATTAGCTTTTTTGACTGCCGCTGCACATTGAGTGGATGTTGTCGGAAAACTATCCACAATCACTCCAAGATCTCTTTCATGAGTGGTAACAGCTAATTGAGACCTCATCATTTTATATGTATAGTTGGGATTATATTTTCCAAAGTAAAGAAATATTTTACCTCTGCCTTTGCTCCATCAAATGCTTTTGCTGGCATGAATCATTAAGGCAAAGCTAGAGAGGTTTGCTCATGTTACGGAGCACCCAAGATGGAATTATAGCCTTAAAAGTGCAATTCTACCGAAAAAAGCGAGTGTACATAAAAACAGTAACTTATTATTCAACAGACTGGCTGTATTTAGAGCCATAGCTACTGATTTTAAGGACAAAGGTAAGTTTTTATTGTTTGTTTACTCCTGTTGACCCTGAAAATCACACATCTAAGAGGGATGCACTGGATTCTATTACACTTTGTGCATCATCAACATTACTGATAAGGGATTGATCTAGCTCCCATTGACATCGCTGAACACTGGACCAGACTGTCGCTGCAATCAGTTATGTCTGTTGAAGGGAATCAGAAGAGAGCAAAAATTATCAATCCACTCTTTATATCCTTGAAAGCACAGGATACTGAATTCACTGTGTTTTAAATATCCAACAGTGACGAACAACCTTATATTGAGATGGGTGGAGGTGTCTAGCAGGGCAGCACAGCATTTGTGATTTGGAAGAGAGGATAAACGGTGACATTTCCAAGTGGTATTAAATTTGGATGAGTGTCACTAGGACAGAGAAATAATACAAAGGCACCTAAAGAGTTTAGAAATATGAGCAAAAATTAACAATTCAATGCAGATATTTCCTGAGGGGGAGAAACACAGAAAGGAGAAATGGCAAAGGAGACCATGGAAATCAGAAACATATATAATTCTTAGTGCTGTCTATTTTGTAATGAGTTTAGTTCTTAAAGATACAGACATGCACTTCTGATACTTCCTACCAGAATGACCTTATAACAGTCTTAGGAAATGAGGTTACAACGCAGAATATTTCCACTAACATTCTTCCTTCTGAGTTTGTCTGTTATCATCTTTGCCACCCAATGTTATTTCCTCTCTCTTCCCCAGTCTGTTTTGTCTCAGCTGCTTCTTCCTTTCTGATGGTTCTGGAACAAATTGCACATTAATGCCTTTCTCCTTACATTCCCTCCCCCTATCTATCTATCTATCTATCTATCTATCTATCTATCTATCTATCTATCTATCTATCTATCTATCTATCTATCTATCTATCTATCTATCTATCTATCTATCTATCTATATATATATAAAATGAGAGAGACAGATTGATCTATATACTCCTTCAACAAATACCTTAACAATTAGCTCCTTACAGAAAGATTCTCTTCACTAAAACTTATAAGTGATGCTACAGGACTTACTCTTTAAAATGCCAATCATTTTCCATACAGTACAGATAAACGAAAGGCTTTTCGTTTGTTTTACATGTAGAGAATGAAATAGAAAAACAAAGCAAAATAATTTGAACGGGCTACATTCTTGAGTATTAGAGATTACTAACAAGAGGTTTTAGATCCTGCAAATGTCCTTTCTATGACACGGAGAACCCCATTTACAAACACAGGACATGCAAATATTACATTTGGATGTTCAAAGGAATAGGGAAATTATGTAAAATGACCATGCATGTAGAGTTCCACAAATTGTCTTGATAAAAACCTAAAAAAACATTCTGCAAAAATCTAAATGTTTTGTGTGGACTTTTTTTTTTTTTTTTACACAAAATTTTTCATTTTGAAACAACTTTTTGTTTCAAAATTTAAAGGTAATTGTCTTTTTTTTCAATTTTTGAAAAAGAAAATCTCAAAATAGAAACAAAACATTTTGTTTTGACTCAAACAAAACATTTAATAGGCCCCCAAATTAATTATTTTTCAGCTTTTCGATTTGTCAAACATTTCATTTTCAGGTTGACTTAAAATGATTTTTTTTAAAGTGCTAGTGAACTGAACAATGCATTATTCACACAGCTCTACTAGAAACATGTATTTAAAAAAAAAAAGTTTGGGCCCAGGGCTGCAGACTTCCCTTATCTAAAGGCTGGCTCTGCCAAGTCACACAGTTATTAATTGACTCTCCTCTGTGGTTCTGTACCTGAAAAGCAAAGGCATAGGAGAGGATAGAAGGGGATACAGTCATGAAAATTAGAATGACAAAGGTTATGCTGAGAAACAAAGGATAATGGGGCTTGAAATGACAGGAAAAAAAACATGGAGCTGAGAAAGGGATGAGCACAGAAGAGTCAGTGAAACACACACAGGAAGCCCGACAATCCCACCATGCATACAACATGCACCAGTGAGGAACATGTAACACACGTGCCATCCTGCAAAACAAAATTAGATGTGGCACAAAACAACGAGTGCTGCTCTGCCAGGCAACACCAGGTCAGCCTGTGCACAGATGATGCTCATACAAGGAGAATAATCAGGAGCCCAGCCAGCATGTCATGCTCAGAAGGTGGGCTTCAGTGCAGAACCCTGAAAAATATGTGCATCCCCAGGCAGGAAATTGTTTATAAACTAAAAAAAAACAACCCAAACCCCAACATCAGGCATCTTTAAAATGCACATCATGCTGCTGGGACCCAGAGGAGCATGAACAACAGAATCAAGCCAGATGTGCACAGCAGCTGGTGGGATCTGTAAGTGAGGTGCACATCCCTGATGGATTCTCTGTGTACAGACGTTGTTCGTGAGGGAGTTGTCACTATAATCCTGAGCAGGGCCCAGTTGCATGCTCTGTGTTGTGAGCTTGGTTTTCTCTCTCTTCTGTCCCCTCAATTATCCCCACTCCATAGTGGGGACAGATAATAATATTTAGATCTTAGACAGTGCTATATATCTTCAAAGCACTGAGAGACAGCTATAATGAGATATAGGGATGGGACCAGAAGAGGCAGCGAAATACACACACACGACAGGTGGAAACTTGGAAAATACAGCAATGGTGCACTTAAAAAGATACAGCCAGAGGAGAAAAGATATGACAAAAAAACAACTACCTGCTCCTGATCTCATAAAATTCAATGGCAAAACTGTCATTGACTGTCATTGTGCAGGAAGAAGTAGCACAAATGCAATATATCATAACACTATTTGAGGAAACTGAAATTATCTTCACTTGATAAGAGTGGATTCATTATACACTTGTACGTCTACTGCAAAAGAAAATTCACTGAGTGATGGAGTTATCCCAACCCAGCAAAGATTAATTCAGTATCGTCATGATACTTATCCCATGTGTATGTACTTCACAGAGGATATATATTAGCTTAGCTTGAGGTATGGCATTTATCTCCATAAATTTAAGGGATGATGTATAGTGCACTAATGGTGTACTTGCAAGTGTGCTGTGACAAGAAATCTTCTAGCAGGCAAAGAATAATGCGCTATCTATGGCTAAAAATCTTACACAGGATGAAACGGTTAGTCGACAGAATTATTAAAAATGACAAAGGCTGCCAGTGAAAATATTGACCACATACAAGGTACTATGCTGTATATAAATTGCTGAGAACACACTAAAAGTATTGAAATATTTCAACACAAAGCTATATTATATTATTTCAGAGCTGTGGAACTGTACTATGTTCAAAGAATACTGGACCGAATTCTCTCTTCCTGGCATAACTCTATTGATGTCATGTCTAACATCAACAAAGTTACTCCAGTAGAGAATTTGGCTTAATATGTTTTAATCAGTTTATCTGCAGAAGTTATGTAACACCTGCCCTGTTGGAGAGGAGGAGAGAAAAGAACACCTTTTATAGGGCCTAATCCAAAACCCATAGGAGTCAATGGACATTTTTGCATTGACTTCAGTGGGCTTTGAATTGGGCCCCTTGATAATAGAAATAGAAACTGGGAGTGTGTGTTTGTGTATAATAGTTGGAGAAGAGTGATAAAAGGCTATAAAAATGAACACACAGCCATCAGTTTTTTAAAATAAACACCATGGTCACAATCACTAAGAGAAACAAAGCTCCATAATCATAATCTGACAGCCCGCTTGTGAAGCAGGAGTGTAGGTGGTCACACACCATGTATAATACGTCATACCATTTTTAATTTCCTCAGGCAACATTTCCTATTGCAGCTGGCAACTTCTCTTTGTTCTTCATTACTTACACACATTGCTTGATCTCTTTATCTCACTGTCCTAACTGCATGCATTGGGATCACTCACAGAAAGCCATATCTACCATGGAAAATTATGGGTATGTTATGAATTGAAGTTGCAGCACAGACTGACATTAGCCGGGATATATAGACAATTCAGATTTCTACCTACACCCTTGTTGTGAGGGCAGGGGTTGGAACATAATGAGGGAGTGCAGAAGGTAGAGACACTAAAGACATATCTAGGGGGTGCCTGAGGTCATAGCCAGAAGAAAGTCGTTTTTGAGAAATGCAGGCTAGAGGCAGAGAAGAGAAACTTCCCAATGTATCATCAAAAAGTGGTGAGGTCAGAATTAAAGTATGAAACTAGTGATGGGAAAACTCTGAATGATTCAGAGTTCAGTCCGGGCCAAATAAGGGAAGGCAGAAGGACAAAAGTGACTCCAAAACATTTCAGCTATTTTTGAATAGAGGCTTGATTCAAAACCCAGTGAAAGCAATTGGTGGGAGGAAGGGCTTTCTGTTGCCTTCACTGGTTGGATAAGGCACTAACTGTCCAAATGTTTCAGAGTTTATCTGAACATCCAAACTTCTTGTGGTTTGTTCATCGCTATTTATAAGATATTTATCTCCTAGCTCTGATAAACATTGATTGGGCAGTTTACTGTAAAATCATTATCTCTATAAACTACATAAGGGCATCACCCACCCACTGAACAGTGCCATGATCAAGCACCTTCTGACTTCATTAAACTGAATCTCAAGACTAATAAGCTGATGACAGTATAATTATGTACAGTATGTGCCTTCACCAGTACAGCCTTATGCGGCAACATACAATTGGAAATAAACTTCCCCCTTAGCCCACTCTTCATGGAGGGGAGAACAAGATCTACCGTCCAAGGATCCTGTATCCCCTAGACCCACCAGCCTCTCCCTTGCACTTCTCTCCTGTCCTTTTAACTTCACAGGTTGATTGCTCACATTAGCTCATCAGCCTCCTGCCTAATTAAACCACTGAGCACCCATCACCCCAATTAAATCCACTTAAGGGGCCAAATAGCTAGTACCTTAGTGACCAGAGAGCTGGGTCATCTCTAGGCTGCTAGCACTCTGTCACAAAGTGGCATAAAGAGGCCTCAGTGTAAATGAGAATCTGACCCTTAATGTTCAGTTCTGACCGGCACTGAAAATACTTTCTCAAGCATGCTTACTCAGCTATTCCTCCATTGGAGAGATCAGTATTTCCTGCACTGAAAGCAGGGGAAGTAAGAACAGCTTCTCCCAAGCAACCGTCATCCATGGAGGCCAAAAGAGATTGTCTACTAATTAAAAAACCTTGATCAATGCCCTGGGCATACTAAGTTGCACGATCAGGTCCAAACCAACCAGGAATAGATAAACCATCAATAAGTCATCCCCACTAACACCATACATTTTATGTTGTTCTGATTTTTTGGGGCCAGATCCTCAGCGTAAATCAGCAGAACCCTGTTTTTTTCCCCTCACCATTGTGCTTTTTATGTTATTTTAAGGGGACTTTGAAAAATGTTTTTCAAGCACCTGCAGTTGCAGATGGTGCAATTTTCATCCTTAAAACAAAACAGACATGATGCATTGCATATAAGGCCTGTTCAAAGAGAGCTATTCATAGCCACCTGTACTCATTAGGCATTATCTGATAGCTCATCTGCCTGTAATTGAACTGGAATGAATTAAAATTTTATTATTCCTCTAGAGAAGGAAACAATTTCTCTGTTGTAATCTTCTCCATCTTCACAGGAACGGCAAAATATGGTGGAGCAGATCTTCAGCTGTCATCACTATGGAGAGCTAGAACAATTTGCACCAGCTGAGGATCTGCCCCTATATGTCTCTGTTTGGGCATCTCCTTAAGGAAGTATCCATCTGGGCGAGTGTTACTTAGTGGTTACAGTGGTGGCCTAGTCTAGTCAGGTGCTGCACATCTCTTGAAAGTTACTGACCACCCTTCACTCCCATTAATTTCACTGGGCGTGGAGAGCATTTAGCACACTATAGGAGATGCTCAGCACTTTCCAGAATTGCACCCGCTGGACACAAGTAGTGCATTAGAGAGGAATGTTCAAAAGAGCAAATAAGGTCTGAGTGGAATTGTATTTTAAACGCTGCACAAAAGATGGGTGGTTCAGGAGTTTTCTGGAGAGAAAGGAGGAGAGTGAGAATTGAATATCCCTTAGGAGGCTAATTGAAAGAAAAGTTGCTGTAAGAAGAAGGTTGAAGGTCAGGGGTCATCAAAGGAGACAAAAAGGCTGGTCCAGGGGAATGGGGGCGTAGGATTGTTTTGGAGCTGGGAAGGGGGGCCCATTGGATCCATTTTTGTGTTTTTTAACTACTGATTTCTTTAAAAAGAAAACTGTACAGTACCTAGGTGTTTTGATGACAAATGCTTAATAAACCATATAAACAAATAAAAGTAACACCTGCGTTTTTGCACATTTTATTACCATAACGAGAGTTGTTTTTTAGTGGGGCCAAATATTTCCTGCTGACAACTTTACATTTATACAGTATAGAACAACAGGCCTAAATAAGGTTATTGGAGCAGTGCATCTAAAAATCAATAGTCTCTCTACTGTAAATTCAAGAGAACTGATTTCTAAATTTATAGATAAGATTTGCCATTCATAGTAAGAGTAAAGGGAGAAAAAAGGAGAGAGTCCATCTTCAGATATGAGTTTTCAAACCCACCTAATTTCAACTACAGAGCCATAATCAATCAATATTTTGTGTGTGTCTATTCAACCAAGTACACTTAGACATAACTAATCATTACTTTATGCATGTATTCATTCATCCACTATTTCTTCTTTCACCATGGTTGTATCTGAGCACCTTTCTTCTCCAACCCCTCAAACAAGCCCCAGGACATACCCTACTTCTCAGCTTAGATGTGTCTGAGGTGAGAGGGGTCATCCTGGGAATTGTTTCAGGTGGAGGGGGAAAACTGATTATAGAGGGGGTTGGCTATTGATGTATTTCCTTGGAGATTCAAGTTGGTGAAATGTGAAACTCCAGCTGAATCTGCCAGGGCTGATTCACTTCCAATTTCAAACCTCCAAGCAACTTTCACTGGCTTCTTATGTTAGTGAAAATCATCCTCTGCCCACTGAACTTTCATGTGCATAGACCGAGGCTCATGACTGCATCCAATCTCAGACCCAAGGGTCAATTCAAGTGGATTGAAGTTCTGCAAAAAACAGTCGCATAGCTCAAGAAGAAATAACTGAACCAACAGTGAAATCACTTGACTCACTATTATTCAAGGGTGTCTAGTTCTGCTTTGCTGAGATTTATGAATATGTAAATAACACCGTTATTTTATTTCTCACATTTAATTCAATCAGAAATGCGAGTTACAGCCAGCAATGTAGCGAACATTTGTTTTTCTTATGGGAATATTAGCAAAGTAATAATTAAACCCTGACAGTTTGATAATATGTTTTTCCCTTTGGGAATGCTCATCAACTGCATTCAGATACAAAATACAATCTGGTAATGTCTCCTTACAGAATAAAATATAACAAGCTGGTACCAAGGAAAAACTCATGGAGCTGAGATGATATTGGTAGTTTTCCCTTCTCCTTTCCTCCTCATCTTCCCTATTCATCCTCATATATTGCTTAATGAATAGTTTATATCAGGGGTCGGCAACCTTTCAGAAGTGGTGTGCCGAGTCTTCATTTATTCACTCTAATTTAAGGTTTCGCGTGCCAGTAAAACATGTTAACATTTTTAGAAGGTCTCTTTCTATAAGTCTATAATACATAACTAAACTATTGTTGTATGTAAAGTAAATAAGATTTTTAAAATGTTTAAGAAGCTTCATTTAAAATTAAATTGAAATGCAGAGCCACCCGGACCAGTGGCCAGGACCCGGGCAGTGTGAGTGCCACTGAAAATCAGCTCGCGTGCCGCCTTCGGCACGCATGCCATAAGTTGCCTACCCCTGGTTTATATGCTCTTCTCCTTCTACCCATTTCTCTCCCCCCACACCCAACACTTTTTTTCTTTCCCTCTTTGTTCTCTTCCCACATTTATTTGCATAGTGAAGTCCTACTGGAAATAAAGCAAATAATTTCCTGATTTACATACTGCAATCGTATTGGCTGCAATTAAATAAGACAGCAAACAACAACAGTGAGCAGCCTAACTGACATATTTCTTATTGGCTGCATGCACACATGGGTATTTTTAGTTCTCCCCAGTAAATAATACACCACAGGAACCAACATATGGTTTAAAGGAAATGAAATGATAATTTTCAAGCTCATAGAAAATGGTTTCCCTCATCGACTCCCTTATGCATACATTTCCTCTCCATAGAACCTCTTTCTATTTCATTCACACTCAGAAGAAAAAGCAGGTGCTGAACAAAATCTAGAAAGCCAAATACTCTTATCGGCTTCATGGTCATCTTTGAACTGTTGCACAGAATACTTGCTTACTTGTGACGGATCTATAATTAAAAAGCAAGGTATGTGAAACAAGGTGCTATATTGCCATTGCCTCTGCAAAAATATGCCTTAGCATCTCGGTCCAGATTGTTGTTAGCCCTGTGCGGGAAGCAAGAGATAGGGAGGCCATACAAGGAGACCATCACCCTTCTTCTAATCCTGTTCCAGTCCTTCAACTTCCTGAATTGTGCCAGACTTGATCTGGATACAACAAATAGGAGAGTCTAGCACCACCAGCAGCACAACGACCTTATGCTGGCAAAGAAGGGTAATGAAAGCCAGGATCATGGTTCTGCCTTCATCTTTTCAAACTAGCCACCAAAAATGAATAGTCTGAGATGTGCACAAAGCAGCCTCCCGAAGGGTACTGCAGCCCCTGTTCTGGGATAGTCTCATGCAGTTTCCTCAGAAAAACTGGTTGATGCCTTCAGAGCTTCTGCTTACGGAGATCTTCTCACAAATGCAGGCTGTGACATACATAGCTCAGTGGTCTGAGCATTGGCCTGCTAAACCCAGGGTTGTGAGTTCAATCCTTGAGGGGGCCACTTAGGGATCTGGGGCAAAAATCAGTACTTGGTCCTGCTAGTGAAGGCAGGGGGCTGGACTTGATGACCTTCCAGTTATAGGAGATGGGTATATCTTTCTCACTTTTTTTATATAGAGAGAGAGAGAGAATCTCAGTTCCCCCCCCCCCCCCACCTGCAAGATAGATAGGATTATATCTGCGTTTGGTTCACAAGGTGACCAGTTCTGCAGTCCTTGTACCATCAAAACTCCTATTGACTTCAGAGGCTCAACCCCCCAATCTTCTTGTTCACTAGATTTTTCTGCATTTCTGACAATAGAAGTAATGAAAAATTGAAAAATAAATTGATGTAATCAAAAAATGGAGGAACTGCTTATGTCAAGAAGTACTCTGCTGACACTGCTACTGACCTTCACCTGGATCTGGGAAGGAGGGATGTCTTTTTGTAAAGTCAATGAACTGAGATTCAGGAGGTCTGAGTTCAATTTCCTCGGATCTACCACATACTTCCTGTTTGACCTTGGGCAAATTATTTAATCTGTGTCTCAGTTCCCTATTCATTAAAAAAAATGGGTTAATAGTACTTCCTTTGTCTGGCTTGTCTATTTGGATTGCAAACTCTTTGAGCAAGGACCATAGAATCAGAGAACTGAATCATAGAACTGGAAGGAACTTTGACAGGTCATCTAGTCCAGTCCCCTGCACTCATGGCAGGATGAAATATTATCTATATATTATCTTGACAGGTGTTTGTCTAACCTGCTCTTAAAAATCTCCAGTGACAGAGATTCCACAAAGTCCCTAGGCAATTTATTCCTGTGTTTAACTACCCTGACAGTTAGGAAGTTTTTCCTAATGTCCAAGCTAAACTGCCCTTGCTGTAATTTGAGCCCGTTGCTTCTTGTCCTAGCCCCAGAGGTTGAGAACAATTTTTCTCCCTCCTTCTGGTAACAATCTCTTATGTACTTGAAAACTGTTATGTCCCCTCTCAGTCTTCTCTTCTCCAGACTAACCAAACCCAATTTTTTCAACCTTTCCTCATAGGGAAGGACTTTAATAATTTTTGTTGATCTTCTCTGGACATTCTCCAATTTGTCTACTGGACTTTCTCCAATTTTTCCACATCTTTGCTGATATGTGGCACCCAGAACTGGACACAATACTCCAGTTGAGGCCATATCAGCATGGAGTAGAGCAGAAGAATTACTTCTCACGTCTTGCTTACAACATTCCTGCTAATACATCCCAGAATGATGTTTGCTTTTTTTGCAGCACTGTTGACTCATATTTAGCTTGTGGTCCACTATGACCCACAGATTCCTTTCCGCAGTACTCCTTCCTAGGCAGTTATTTCCCATTTTGTATGTGTGCAACTGATTGTTCCTTTTGCATTTGTCTTTATTGAATTTCATCCTATTTACTTCAGATCATTTCTCCAGTTTTTCCAGATCATTTTGAATTTTAATCCTATCCTCCAAAGCACTTGCAACCCCTCCCAGCTTGGTATCATCCGCAAACTGTATAAGTGTACTCTCTGCGCCATTATCTAAATCACTGGTGAAGATATTGAACAGAACTGGGCCCAGAACTGATCCCTGCAGGAGCACACTTGATATGCTCTTCTACTGATAACTACTCTCTAGGAATGGTTTTCTAACTAGTTTTGCACCCACCTTATAGTAGCGCCATCTAGGTTGCATTTCCCTAGTTTGTTTATGAGAAGGTCATAAGAGACAGAATCAAAAGCCTTACTAAAGTCAAGATATATCACATCAACCCCTTCCTCACTATCCACAAGGCTTGTTACCCTGTCAAAGAAAGCTATTAGGTTGCTTCCACATGATTTGTTCTTGACAAATCCATGCTGTTACTTATCACCTTATTATCTTCTCAGATGCTTGCAAATCGATTGCTTAGTTATTTGCTCCATTATTTTTCCGGTGTCAGAGGGGTAGCCGTGTTAGTCTGTATCCACAAAAACAACAAGGAGTCCGGTGGCACCTTAAAGACTAACAAATTTATTTGGGCATAAACTTTCATGGGTAAAAACCTCACTTCTTCAGATGCATGGAGTGAAAATTACAGATGCAGGCATTATTATACTGACCAGTGCTACTTCTGCCGTTTCCAAATTTCTTGTTATTGTTCCTCCCTCCCCCATTGAGTAAAGGGCCTACCCTGTCCTGGGTCTTCCTCTTGCTTCTAATGTATTTGTAGAATTTTCTTGTTACCCTTTATGTCTCTAGCGAGTTTACTTTCGTTTTGTGCCTTGGCCTTTCTAATTTTGTCCCTACATACTTGAGTTATTTGTTTATATTCAACCTTTGTAATTTGACCGAGTTTCTACTTTGTATAGGACTCTTTCTTGAGCGTTAAATAATTGAAGATCTCCTGGTTAAGCCAGGGTGGTCTCTTGCCATACTTCCTATCTTTCCTACATGGGGGGATAATTTGCTCTTGTGCCCTTAATAATGTCTCTTTGAAAAACTGCCAACTCTCTTGAACTGTTTTTCCCTTTAGACTTGCTTCCTGTGGGATCTTTCCTACCAACATCTCTTGTATATGTATATGTACAACACCAAACAATCTCAAGATGCTACTGTAATACAAATGATTAATAATGCACTAGATGCTGCAGTGCTGTCATTTGATAATCATCTTTTTGCTTTTGCTGGCTCAGGTAAGCAATCATTGTGAGGTTTCACTTATACGTAAAAATTGGTGAAGGTGAAACGGATTCATTTATGATACTCATTGAAAAATAGTCATTTTGCATTGTTTGCAGTTGTACACAATAACATCGCTTCTAGAGGTAGGGTCAGGGGCTGCCCTTGCCTCGTGTACTTAAATCCCACTGAATGACCGTACATCTGATTTTTGTATAAACAACACACCTCTTAGCATTAACCATTACTTGTTCATTTATTTGAATATATTTCAGGATTTTTTTTTCCAAATTGCTGATTAATGCTGTAAGAGAAACTGATGTCAATGGAGGTAAGTTCGCAGTCAAGGACAGCAAATTCAACAGTAACAGGACAGCTTCTCTGTTTGGTGTCTGATAGCAAGGGGAAAAATATATGTATGTTTAAAGGTGATTAGAATATGTTTAGGAAGGGTGACTAGAAACACTGGCCCCAAATCTCAGTTTCACTAAGCCTCTTTTATAATGCCCTATGCTAGGTAGAGCTTTAAGATGATAAAACCAGGACCAAAGCTAAGGCCAATTACTGTATTCAATCTTTTTAGTCAGTGCATAACCCATTAGAAGAAAGCATATTGTGAATGAAATATTTTATGGGAGCCTGCAAATGCATTATGATGACCTCTAGCCATTCACAGAAAAAGCACAACACAGGCAGTAGCAGAGCAAATTGCCCAAAATGGTAGCTCTGATGTGGCCTAGAGCCCTAGCCTTAACCAAAACCAATCCAAATTGGGATCCCAATCCCAATTTATCACCTTCTCTTTTACTTTTTATCATGATTATTTAAATGGTGCTAGTGTCTAGAGGCCTCAGTCATGGACTAGGACTGCATTGTGGCACTGTGCAAATTACATAAAAAAAGACAGTTCTTGCTCCTAAGAGTTTAAAGTCTAGGTAATCTCTAGGCAGTACAAACCGAGGTTGGATTTGAACAGGTAAAAGTGATAAGACCCAGGGCTTTTCATCTCCTCAAGCCATCCAGTCACCTATTTGAAAAATGTTTGATACACAAATGGCAGCTGCTTTCAAATGTTACAAATAATTCCAGATAAACAAATTCATCCGAAGTAATAGTACTATTCATTGTCATTCAAAAGCTTACTAGATGTGTCTCATCATGCGCTTGCCACCAGCTTACAAACTGAAAATCTCTTTTTTAAAAGCATTAGAATGATTTTAGAAAGAGAATCACAATTCAGATACAGCTATAGATACAGATTTAGCTACAGTAGATGAACATAACTATTGAATGAAGCATGTCTATTCACTGGCTCATGAAGCTCAAGGTTAATATTTTCTCTGTTTTTAAACATATGTTAAAAAAATCATCAAAAACTGAGAATATCCTTGACATTTACTGTACAACCACAATCCTGCTTCCACTAAGTCAATGGGAGTTTTGCCATTGACCTAACTAGACATTAGAGAAGAAACAATTAATATTTCTATTATTGTGATTCACATTTACTGATTTTATAAAAGACCCTTGCACAAGCCTCAAAGCACTTCACAGAAGGTGACATTTTCAAAACTGCCTAAGTGACTTAGGACCCTATGTCCCATTTTCAAAAGTGACTTAGGCACTAAGTCCCATGGAGTTTCAAGAGTCTTTGGCTGCCAAGTACCTAAGACATTTTTGAAAATGGGACTTAGAAGCCTAAGTCTCCTAGGCACGTTTAGAAATTTTACCCAGCATTGCAAACTAATATAACTTAAGCACTTGCCTAAATGCTTTACTGAATGTAAGCAAAAAGGCCCAGTCCTGTAAGATGCTGAGTGGATCCCCACAAGGTGTTGAGATTCCACTGAAGTCAATGAGAATCAAAGCTGCTCAGCTTCTCACAGGAAGCATTAGCTACCTTGTAGGATTGGACCTTAAAATGTAGTGTTTCTGGTGTCATTTTAAGACAGGAAGTGAAGAATATCATATGGAAATGGAACTTCAATGAGAATTTAATAAGGCAGAAGGTAATTTACCCAGGCCTTGATTTGTCAGTGTATTTTTTCGGTTTTATTCTGGTGTTACTGCTGTGGTGAATCAGATCCTAAACTGGTAATTAACTAAGAAGCTAGGAATAATAAACCTCTTGCAAAACCTTCATAGTGTTCCCTAGTATACTGTGTCTTTAAAGACTATGGGTCTGATTCTCCACTGCCTTGTGTAGTCATTTATATCTGGTCATGTTGGTTGTAAATCTCTACCACTGATGGTAGCAGTTTACCCCCAAATTGCAGTCAACTTGCACAGACGTAAATGACTACACAAGGTGAAAGGCCACAGAGAATCAGTCCCCATTAGGTCCTTGGTTTTACATTTTGAAATTGTCTTATCAAAATACGAAATTCAGATCCTCTTTTACTTACCTATCAAAATGTGAATGCAGCATTTTTTGCATTTTCCCTGAAACAGATGATAAAAACACAAGTGCCTAAAGTATTTTGGGTCTGAACCCGCAAAGCATCAGCTTCGGAGAAAGCACTCAGCATCCTGGTAGGAAACTCCCAGGACCACACAGAACTGAGCTTATTGCCTACACCCTATTTCAGGTGTAAGGGATGCCATCAAGTATAGCAGAAGAAACACAAAGGCCTGAGCTCACATGTTGGCAGGAGAGAAAAAAGAGTCAGGGGGCTAAATACTCAGCTGGTATAAATTAGCATAGCTCCACTGGTTTCAATGGCCCTATACAGATATATATCAGGTAAGAATCTGACCCATTAGCTGTAATTTCTGCTGTGCCTGCATTTCTAGTCCAATTGAATCCTCAAGTCCAGACTAGTGGAGAAAGAAGCAGATTGTAATATGCAATTTAATATGAAAAAGAAAACATATAATTGCTGCCCAAACTTACAGGGACTAGAGCTGGGCAAATAATTCAGAGCAAATAATTGACAACTTATGTTACGTTTTTCAGTTTTTGAGTTGGTCACAGACAGACTGAGATTTTTTCAAATATATTGATTATTCAAAGTTATTATTAAAAATTATTCCTGTCTGCAAATAATTATTTGTCCATATCTTGCTAGAGAGCAATTCACTGTGAGTACTGGATATTAAAAATTCAAGCTATTTTGAAGCCACAATGGTGGTTTTTCATTCCCTAAGTATGGGGGTTGATCTACATTTTCTGGTGACATCATACACACACTGACTTCAGTGGGCTTTGAATGAGACCCCAAGAAAGCAGAACTCTTTGACACTGGTTTCTTGTGCAGATATTTAAATTGTGAATTCAGTATTCACTTTTCATTAGTATTCACTTAAAAGTTACTGATTCAGTGAAAACTCCTGCCAATAAATATGAATATTTGTGGAAAGTGAAAGCAAACAAGACACAAACATTGTCTGGGTGAATTTGTTAAAAAAAATTGAATGAATATTCACAGAAATATTGTCACAACATTTGCCCAACTCCATTACTGACCCTCCTTCCTGAACACAGCCTGCATAGCTTGGTGTATTAAGATGTCCTTTACTTTGAGGCAGTGAGGTACTGTCATGACAGCTGACTGAGATGTTTGCACTTCACAAATGCTTTGTGCGTACAACTGTTCATTCACTTTGCAGGACTCAAACTGCTGGCAAACTATGTAAAAGTAAGATGCATAGATGTGCTGATCCATCCCAGCCAGCAGAGGAAGGGTGATGATCACTCCAGTCTACATAACATATGGAGAAGCACAAGGCTAGCTGTCAGCAGAGACATATGGTAACTGTGTTGCAACCCTTTCTCTGGTTAGGTTTCACTTCCAGCATGCCATCCTTTCATTGCCAAGTTATCGAAAAAGAAGCAACTTTGAACTTACATTTGTAAGAGTTGTTTGGGTGCTTGTTTTGGACTTCTTTTGATACCCAGTTCAGCTTGTGGTTGTTGAAAAATCTGGCAACCCTCTGTAGCCTCGTGGGTGGGACTAATGGGGTCAGATGACAGCCTGATGAACACATGGGCCTTATAAAAAGGGTGGAGAAAATTCATGGAGACAACCTACAGGAAGCAGGTTAGGCTCATGTGGAAGGTCCTGAGGTAGGGTATGCAGGATACAGGGAACACCAATGAGTGATAGATTGCAAGAGGAACTTCAGGGAAAGCAGCATAGGAGTCAGCACTCTGTGACAGAACAAGGAAAGATTTAAAGGTAGCCCAGGAGGGGCAGAAAAATCTTTTGGATATTTGGCTGGACTTTTGTTACCCTGAAAGGGGTTAAATTTGCTTAGTAACTTGGATGGGGGTCCAAACTACATCATGAACACCTTTCCATGTGAGAAAGGCCAAAGGGACGCACCTTGGAGAAGGGGAAATGAGGCAGGAAGCACCTGCAAATGTCATGTTTGTCCAGAAGGGGTGCAATGGGATGACATATAGTGTAAAGAGTGTATAGTGTACTATGACCTGTCAGGATAGCAAAAGAAAAATCATTCACAGAATATGTAATAATACTTATGCAATGCATTCAAGGACTTGAACATTTGTTTTAAAAAATCCACTCTCATGCCAGAAAATATAATTGTTAACCCGTTTTCTAAATTTGTAATTTGAAGTGAAGGTGGGCTTGTCCACGGTCATACACCTAGTGAATGACACAGTTGGGAATGGCTTGATTCCCAGCTCCCTGTCCTAACCATTAGACAACATTCCCTCTGCTTGCAGCAACAAATGTAATACAATAATTGGAAGAAACTTTCTGAATTTTTCATACCTCTAAAACAAAATTAAATTGAAAATGTTGGACCACATCCTCATGTGACATAATTCATAGTTAAGATGATTTAAATCAGCTGAAGATGATTACACCCTCCAAGACATGGCATGGCTTCTGGTCAAAAATCATCAGAGGGTAGAATCTGTCCTTTAAAATACAGTTCTCCCTAAGGAACAAAATTATGCTTTGTAACAAACAAGTGCAAAATAAAAAAGAACATTAATATCTTATGCCCATCTTGTGGTTGTTTCTTAGTCTAAATGCAAATACATTCATCATCACCACCAATCAATTTTTTTTTACTCCAGTTTCCAGGGCTGCAACTTCAGGTGGTTATTTAAGCTTTTAAGTATGAGAAATTTGCCAGATAGGATGACCAAGGGCAATATGTAAGGAAGTAAAAATACTACAGAACTGAGCTGACCCAGCAATATATAGAAACACTGGCACAGAAAACAAGAAGGATGTTCAAGGTCTTTCAAAAGGACTCCCCACTGCTCTCAGTGATTGTGGAAAATTGCCAGAATTGAGTACTCTCCCCTGAGCCTAATGGATAATCCCTACTCCACAGGAAAGTGAAAACCACAAAGTCCCTGCCAATATGTGCTGGAGGGAAAATTCCTTCTGACCACCGATTTGCTGAATGATGTAACCCTGTGCACATGGGCAAAGGAGCACCATGGATAAGAATCTAATGCCACTGTGCCTTGCCATAGCATTGGTATCTGACAGTCAACAGCAGCTGGCAGCTTTTCAGACAACATGGGATCTGTAAGTTAACAGCATCCATCTAAAATTCTGTATGTGAATTTAGTGCTGAATAACTATGCTGGATGGACAGGCCTGGACATGGAAGTCTATTGAGAACAGGTACAGTGGCCAGCTGTGGTCCAATGAATTGAGCATTGGGTTAGGGGCTAGGACGATTCTATTCTGGACTGTAACAGAGACTCGTTATGTGACCTCGCACAAGTCACGTAACTTCTTTGTGCCTCTGTTACCCCATTTGGAAAATGGGGATGATGTTGCTTACCCACCTTTCCAAAGCACTCACACCCCATACTGGCTTGCCCCCGCTGCCGAATTGCCGCTGAAGACCCGGCACTTCGGCGGTCTTCAGGGCACCTCGGCAATGGGCGATGGGTCCCAGAGTGGAAGGACCCCCCCCCGCTGCCGAACTGCCGCCAAAGACCCGGAGCGGAAGAAGCAAAAAGAAGTGAAGGACCCCGCTCCACGGGCCCCGAAAAACTCTCGTGGGGGCCCCTGTGGGGCCTGGGGCAAATTGCCCCACTCGCTCCCCCCCTCTGGGCGGCCCTGCTACCACCCTCCACTAAGGTCTGAAGACGCCACTGTCCCCCAGCAACTCTCCTGCTAATAGTCTGATACCCATCCTAAAGTCCAGCCATCAACTCTGGGCTGAGTTACAGCACCCCAGTACTGAACTCACCCACACACATCTTGCCTGAGCTTACTTTATACCTGACAAAGAAACATGGAAGCAGCTTAAATAGTCATATAATGAAAGATCAGACTGTTGTAATTCATGTTTGCCTTAGGAGAGGATGGACATGAGCAAGAAGACAAGGTTAAACCCGGTGAAGCAAATTTAGCACTGAATCTCCTCATGTTCCAATGGTTTTTTTTAAAATTAGCTTTCAGATGCTGTAGTACTAAGCGAAGGTGAAATCGTTCACAACCTTAATTGTGCTTTCATGCAGTTTGTAGTCAATGGGCTAAATTCACTCCAAGTTTACACTAGCTTCTGCCTGACTAGATCATGGTGCAGGGTCCCCCTCAGAGGAAATCTGCAAGGAAGGATTTGCAGTGCCACCCTCTCTTTGCTGGGAGGTGTAAAAACAGAGTGCTGCCCCAAAATGGGGGGTGCTGGCGGTGAAGGAGGAATGACTTGGACTCCCTGAGGATGTGTCCATTCAACACATCTGCATTTCAGCCTCCAGCTGCAGGATTCTTTAGGTGTTTCTGATGAAAACTAAAGCTACCTGCCCCTGGCAGAACTCGAGAGAGGACAAAAGTAGAACTCCCTGCCATTCCCCTGTGGAGAATCATCCAGAGCATAACAGGCTTCATTGGCCCATGAAGTAGTGTTTTACACCCAGCAGTGTATGTGTGAGGGGAGGGAAGACCCTGCCCCTGTATATACAGTGTGATCAAATTCTTATTTAACTGCTCTGCTCTCTTTACTCCTGACCTTTGCAGTTTTACAAGGCCATCATCCAGGCTATTCATCCTGTGTATCTTCCACAAACAATGAAAACTAAGAATAGCTCTGGTGCTGAGTCAGAATCCATGCTTTAGCTGGTAGCCTTTAATGGTGGGTCTCAATGGGATGTTCTCTCAGCTTCTGGGAGTGTTTCCTCACAACTAGCAGAGGAAGGCCAGTGTGGGAATAAACACTGGAAATGAATGAGCAAATAAGAATGAACCATTTGAAGGGACACCAATAATGGGTCAAATTTCCCCTAACAGAGCCAGCAATGAATTTGGCCCAGCGTATTTAAGAACGAAAACCTCTCTTTGCCACATTGAAGTGTAAGTGGCATCTCAAAGTGAAAGACATTTAAAAAAAATACTTTTCACCATATATGTTGCTTGCTACCTTTTGTCTTTCATTCAGTTTTGAGAGTGACATTCTGTTTATACTGAATTTCAATTTATTTCTGGTTCTGATCTGCCAGTGCAGTGTTGTTTAGCTTCCAATCCAACAGGGAAATGAATAATACACTCCCGCTGCAAACCCGAAAACTTAAAACTAAAACCTTCCCGACTGTCATTGGGAAAAAAAAGGGATGAAAATATTTCTATATGTATTAAGACTGACTTAAATAAAAGCAAAATCTTTAAACAAAACAGACCTTAAATTTCAGAACAAATGGATAGTGTCCCTTTAATGTGTGTACAGGAAGTGGGCAGAAGAGTGGGCATGAAGAAAGAGGCAGAGGCTGTTATGCAGAGACCAAAAATGAAGTTTAAAATCTCAAAAGAAAAAACCTCTAGTTTTGTAAAGAAACAGTAGATAGAGAATCAATCTAGCTAAGCCCTCATCAGACCCCAATCACTGTAGTGTCTGAGCACTTCACAAATATTAACGCGTATATCCAAACCACACCTTTGTGAGGTAGGGAATTTTGATTATCGAATTAGGAACAGAGGCACAGAGAGAGATTACAACCAAGATTCTTCCGTGTCCTGTACCTTGTGTAGTCCTTTAAACCTGTGCAAAGTGGAATCGGATTGGATAACATTTGATTGGTGACCATTCTGATTGGATAGTATTTTACAGCCACTTTCCAAAGGTGTTATTACACAAGGTGCAAGACAGTAGGAAATCAGGACCCAAGGCCCAGATCCTTAAAGGTGTTTAGGTGCCTAACTCTCATTGATTTCAGTTGAAGATGAGGGCCTAAATGATTTGCACAAGGTCACAGAGGAATTCTGTGACAAAGGTTGGACTTCAACTCTGATCTTGCAGTCCCAGGACAATTTCTTAACCACAAGGCACAAACAGGGGGCTTGATCCTCCACTCTGTTACACAGATTTTATACCAAAATAATTCCACTGAAGTCACTATACTACCATAAAACCAGCATGACAGTGGAAAATCAGGCCCAGAGTGTTTTCAAATAGAACATAAGAATGTCCATACTGGGTCAGACCAAAGGTCCATCTAGCCCAGTATCCTGTCTTCCAACAGTGGTCAGTACCCGATGCCCCACAAGAAGAGGATGTTGTGAAGGCCAACACTATAACAGGGTTCTAAAAAGAACTATATAAATTCATGGAGGATAGGTCCATCAATGGCTATTAGCCAAAATGGGCAGGGATGGTCTCCCTAGAGTCTGTTTGCCAGAAGCTAGGAATGAGCGACAGGGAATGGATCACTTTGATGATTACCTGTTCATTCCCTCTGGGGCACCTGGCATTAGCCACTGTCAGAAGACAGGATACTGGACTAGAAGGACCCTTGGTCTGACCCAGTATGGCTGTTCTTATGTTATGTTCACAACATCCTCTGGCAAGGAGTTCCACAGGTTGACTGTGCATTGTGTGAAAAAATACTTCCTTTTGTTTAAAACCTGTTGCCTATTAATTTCATTTGGTGATCCATAGTTCTTGTGTTATGAGAAGGAGTAAATAACACTTCCTTATTTACTTTCTCCACACCAGTCAGGATTTTATAGACCTCTATCATATCCCCCATTAGTCATCTCTTTTCCAAGCTGAAAAGTCCCACTTTTATTAATCTCTCCTCATATGGTATCTGTTCCATGCCCCGAATCATTTTTGTTGCCCTTTTCCGAATCTTTCCCAATTCCAATATATCTTTTTTGAGCTGGGACGACCACATCTGCACTCAGTATTCAAGATGTGGGCATACCAGGGATTTATATAGAGGCAATATGATATTTTCTGTCTTATTATCTATCCCTTTCTTAATGATTCCCAACATTCTGTTTGCTTTTTTGACTGCCGCTGCACATTGAGTGGATGTTTTCAGAGAACTATCCACAATGACGCCAAGATCTTTTTTGGATGGTAACAACTAATTTAGACCCCATCATCTGATATGTATAGTTGGGATTATGTTTGCCAATGTGCATTACTTTGCATTTATCAACATTGAATGTCATCTGTCATTTTGTTGCCCAGCCAGCCGGTTTTGTGAGAACTTTCTGTGGCTCTTCGCAGTCTGCCTGGGACTTAACTATCTTGAGTAGTTTTGTATCATCTGCAAATTTTGTATCATCTGTTTACCCCTTTTTCCAGATCATTTATGAATATGTTGAATAGGACATATGTGAGATAGTTTAATTTGGAGAAAATGTATTTAATTTTTCTTTAAAGATATTTACAAGTATAAACATTCTACACCTCCAAAGAAAAGGAAGTCCTAGAACTTTGTAACCTGAATTTTCTCCTACCTTCCCTTTCTGAGGATGCAACATGGGGCAAAAATAATTTTAAAATATTCAATTATAGATGATTTTATGTGCTCCAAATTGTTATAACATCAGCTATTAAGTAATTGAAAATCATTCATGTATGACACATTTTAAAATAGCTTACATTAGGATGGAAAAATGTAAACTTAAAAGCCTGATCTTGCAAATATTTACACAAGTAGCCCCACAAATTTCAGTGAAACTCTTTCACATAGGTAAAGTTACTCATGTGCATAAGCATTTGCCAGATGGGACTCTAAAGTTGTCCATTTAAGTACCCAAAAGTCAAAAAATGACAGTGGTAAAGTTGTATGCTGTGTTTTTGTAGTCCCGTCAGTCCCAGGATATTAAAGAGATAAGGTGAGTAAGGTAATATCTTTTATTGGACCAACTTCTATTGGTGAGAGTGTCAAGCTTTCGAGCTTACTCAGAGCTCTTCTTCAGATCTGGGAAACGTACTCAGAGGGTATGTCTACATAGCAATATAAGGCTCAAACCTAACCCCCCTTCCATCCACACACCAATTGTGTTAACCTAGGGCTCGAACCAAGGGTCCCAGGACCCTGCAGGGCTGGAGGGTGTGAGCCTGTGTTAAGCTGGGACCAAGGGTCTGAGCCCTATTGCTTTCCTGTATGCACGAGGCCCCAACTTGACTCAGGTCCTAGAAGTCCTCTGACTGTATCCCATAGTTCCTTGGGGCAACGCCCTTAATCCTCTCTATGCTGACAATCATGGTGCAGTGTATTGCACTCTATTGCAAATGGAAGCCACACGTCTTTGCAAATTGCAGCAGCTGAGGTCAGCATGAACCCATTATCTGCAGAACACCAGTCTGCAAGCACACTATCAGAGAGCCTGTAGGGTTTTCAATGGAGAGCGATCAGAAGCTTTTTGCAAAGAGAGCTGCTTCCTGGTCACAAGCGCACAGCCAGATTTTGGTGCATGCTTCCTGGGCAACCCTGCACATGCAGCTCCAGGGAGCACCACGATGGGGTGAGGGGGGTGGAAGAACCTGAGAGCAGAGTGGGGACTAAGCCATGGCCCTGCAGCTCTCGGCTCAGCACAGCTGGGGGAGGGATGACCCCCAACACCCTGGCCACTCCCCCTCCCGCAGGGCAACCATTTGGTCCTGCTGCACTCTCTCTCCCTGGCTCCTGGGTCACCTCCCCCTTCAGGGGCTACATGTGCAGAGGCGCCTGGCCAGCATGCACCATGAGGGTGGTGAGTGGGAGCCAGCCCCAAAACTTCCCCATTGCCTCCCAGGGATCCCTTATCTGCCGAGGCACTTCACTGCTCTGCAGCCAGCGGCAGCAGGCGAGGGGTGGGGGTTTTCCTCTGAAACCTACATTTTATATCACACTTCAAAACAAACAGACAAAAATCAATACAAAAACAACCCAACAAAAACACCTTCATCGAACATCCCATTTTAAAAAAGCATTGCAGTTTTGTTTTAATAGTTGACAGCTCTGGAGACTGATGTCTAGAGCCCTGCACATATGTGGATATCAGCTTTATATCTGCAGACATCCACATCCACGGATGCGGATATCCACAGATCATTTTTGCAGATCGGATGCGGATACAAATTTTGTATCTGTGCAGGGCTCTACTGATGTCTTAAATATCCTCAAAACAAGGGCACCTGGCATTTTCCTGCCATTGTGACTCAGCCTAGAGGTGGAGAGCCCAGTTCTCAGATTAGATGGTAGGCTTCTCAAACCGTGCAGTCGTAGGCCTAAAACACTTGGGGGGGAGGGGGGGTGCTAGCCACTCTGGGATAGGGTTACTTTGACTCGGGTCTGTGCACTGCAGTGTGGACGCCAGAGTCCTAGGTTCAAGCACGGGTCAGAAAATCCTTAATCTAGGGTTAAAATGCAGTGTAGATGCTCAAGCCCAGGGTTCCCTGACACTGGTCAGCTGACTCAAGTCCCACGAACCAGAGGCTTACATTGCTGTGTAGGTTTCAGAGTGGTAGCCGTGTTAGTCTGTATCAGCAAAAAGAACGAGGAGTACTTGTGGCACCTTAGAGACTAACAAATTTATTTGGGAATAAGCTTTTGTGGGCTACTGATTACTCTCGTTATAGTTAGTATGGCAACATTTTTTCATGTTCTCTGTATATATATATATATACACTTCCTACTGTATTTTCTACTGCATGCATCCGATGAAGTGAGCTGTAGCCCACAAAAGCTTATGCCCAAATAAATTTGTTAGTCTCTAAGGTGCCACAAGTACTCCTGTTCTTATTGCTGTGTAGGCATACCCTGAGCGTCACAGCTAAATACAAGGTGGAACAGATTGTTTAGCATAAGTAGTTAACACATATTTGAAGGGACCATTCAAGGTAAAGTGGCCCGTTAGCACCCCTACAGTCATAGGCGGGAATGAAGGGTGGGGAAAAGGCAACTGGAGGGCAGCGGTTGTTAGTGGCTTATAGATTCTTGTAATCCAGCGTCTCTATTCAGTCCATGATTTTAAGTCTAGCAAAGATATGAATTTAAGCTCCCGCGCTCGTCTTTTGAAAGTGTTGTGCAGGTTTCCTTTGAGGATGAGGACTGATAGGTCAGATATAGAGAGTGATCAGGATTAGGGCTGAGGAAGCCCCAGAGAGGGCACAGAGCCTATGTGCTGATGACCCTGTCTCTTCTGAAGATACCAGAGATCTGCAGATTTCAGGGACTGAATCCACCGCTTGTCTGAGGAGGAAGACCAAACCCACCACAAGATGAATGAATCAGGAGGAAACTAGTTTTGTTAGTTTCCTTTGTTAAGGGAATATTGTAGGATTTTCTTGCCCACTGCAACTCCTCCAGTTGTTTTTTCCATTAAAGGGTATGATAGGCTCACATGTTATTAAGTTCCTCATTTTCACGCATATTAGATTCAGTCACAGATTTAATTAACTCACAAAAAGAAAAGGGCAATTGAAGAAAGAAATTAATCTTCACTAGGCATATGTTTATGTCTATAACATATAATGTTACTCTGATGTGCTTGCTACCGAGAGATTGAAAAAGAGAGTGTGTGGGTTTTTTATTCTCTCAGTTTGTAAGGAGCATAAAACACAATTAGGCCTGCAATACATTTCAGAACATTTTTTCCAATGACCTTTTAGGGCACAGTAAAAAAATTTTGTAGGTAGAGCTGGTTGAGATGCGTTTTTTTGGGGGGGGGAGGGGACACAAAATATATATTCTGATGAAAATAAAATTTTTATTTTTTTGGGGGGGGAATCATGGATTATTAAACAACACAGGCACTAATGCAGAATCTTGAAGCACCTCACTGTTCACCTTTCGCCACGATAAAAGTTGACCATTCAAATCCAACTTTTTGTTGCCTGTCTCCTACCCAGTTCTGGATCCATAACTATACTTTGTCTTTAGCCCCATGACTACTTAGTTCCCTTAGTAGCCTGTTGTGAGGTATTTTGTCAAAGGCCTTTTGAGAGTTTAAATAAATTATATCAGCTGGTTTTCCTTAATCACCTACTTTATCGATCCATTTGAAGGACTTTCCTTTGCAGAAAATGTACTGGTTATACCCTACCATGACCTTCCAGGTTTTTAATTCTACTTTTTGTTATAATTTCTACCAATTTCTCTGGTACAGATATAAGGGCTTATTTGTCTATTTTTCAGGATCACCCCTAGAGTTTTTTTAAAAATACATGTACATTTGCTTCCCCTCACCGCTTTCCTATAGCAGCAGTAAGAGAGAAATTAAGAGACATAGATTTTCTCTTAGGCCTGGTCTACACTAGGCGTTTATGTCGACTTTAGCGCCGTTACATCGACTTAACCCTGCACCCGTCCACACCACGAGGCCATTTAGTTCGACATAGAGCTCTCTTTAAATCGATTTCTGTAATCCTCCCCAACGAGAGGAGTAGCGCTAAATTCGAAATGGCCATATCGAATTAGGCTAGGTGTGGATGGAAATCGACGCTAATAGCTCCGGGAGCTATCCCACAGTGCACCACTCTGTTGACGCTCTGGACAGCAGTCCGAGCTCGGATGCTCTGACCAGCCACACCCCGGGAAAATTTGAATTCCTTTTCCTGTCTGGGCAGTTTGAATCGCAGTTTCTGTTTTGACACCGTGGCGAGCTCAGCAGCAGTGGCAACGATGCAGAGCTCTCCAGCAGAGATGGCCGTGCAATCTAATAGAAAGAGGGCCCCAGCATGGACGGATCGGGAAGTCTTGGATCTCATCGCTGTGTGGGGAGATGAGTCCGTGCTTTCCGAGCTGCGCTCCAAAAGACGGAATGCAAAGACCTATGAGAAGATCTCTAAAGCCATGGCAGAGAGAGAATACAGCCGGGATGCAACGCAGTGCCGCGTGAAAATCAAGGAGCTGAGACAAGGCTACCAGAAGACCAAAGAGGCAAACGGACGCTCCGGATCCCAGCCCCACACATCCCGTTTCTACGAGGCACTGCATTCCATCCTAGGTGCGGCCGCCACCACTACCCCACCCCTGACCGTGGACTCTGAGGATGGGATATTGTCCGCGGCCGGTTCCTCAGCGGACGGGGAAGAGGAGGAAGGAGATGAGGAGGACGAGGCAGTCGACAGCGCTTACAACGCTGATTTGCCCGACAGCCAGGAGCTCTTCATCACCCTCACAGAGATCCCCTACCAACCCTCCCCAGCCGTTATCCCAGACACAGATTCAGGGGAAGGATCAAGCAGTAAGTGTTTTAAATATCTAAACATTTATTTATAACATAACTGGCATATTTAAAATATTAACAATAGCTAAAGTGCTTTAAAACATGTAAACATTTATTTACAACAAAACAGGAAGATTTAAAATATTAACAGTGGGTAAAGTGCTTCAAAACATGTAAACAGGAAAGTCCAACAAAACGGGAATCTGTGCAAAGTGTATCATGATTAGTCTGTCTTTGGGCGCTTCAATATATAGTCTATTTTCAAAAAATTTCACAATGTCCGCTTCATGATTATACTGCCCAAAACGCTGCACTCTTTTGTCCCTCCAAGGGCACCTAACCCAAAAACTGGTCAATGTATCCGGGGATAGAGGCGACATCCTCCGGGGAGAACTCCTCATAGGTCTCCTGCAGGTGTTTTTCAAGCCTCATGAGCAGGTTCCTGGGCAGGGAGAGCTTATTAGGCCCCCCGTGGTATGAGACGTTTCCCTGCCACAACGCCAGCAGGTACTCGGGGATCATGGCCTTGCAGAGCATTGCAGCAAATGGCCCCGGTTTCTGCAGGCTGTCACGAAGCATCCGCTCCTTCTGGCTCTCCGAGACCTTTAGGAGGGTGATGTCTGGCATGACTCCCTGCTGTGAATTAGGTAGGGGAAAGTTAGTATTGGGACTGCTTGCCCGTCCCTTTACAGAACTGCAACCGCCGGTTTACAGCCACGCGGTTTACAGCCGCGAGGGGGTGGGACAGGGCCAGAGTTCATGCTTGCAGGATTGCTGCCAGAAGAGACTCGCATTGCTTTCTATGCGAAAGGAGGCCAGTGCCACTCTTAAAGTTTTAAGCAGCCACAAGTCTACGGCTTACCATGTTTGCCATCTAGACAAAGTCCGGTGTCCTGCCCTGCTCCTCAGCTCGCCACAGCAAGACCGCAGGCACTGTAGGCGAGGGC
>NW_020715752.1:0-7070 GCF_002925995.2 Terrapene triunguis
GGAGGGATGGAGGAAAAGGTAAAACGAAAAGGACAAACCCTAATGTCTTCAGTGATTTCCATGGGACAAAATCCCAGGTGGACTATAAAATTCTGCCACCTTGAACTAGTGTTTTCCATGCCTACAATTCAGCTGGCACCAGGTGGATCAGACTGAATAGGTTACAACCACATAGGTGCAAATAAGTTTCATCCATGTGTAAGCAGAGTCAGGATGAGCTCTACCCTGACATCTGGTGGTGAATTATGGCGAGTGTGGAAAAGAACTCCAGGGGCTGATCTTGTTTGCATAGGCACCCCCACTCGCCTGGCATGAAACAACAGCAACTGAAAGTGGTTACTTTGGCTGGTATGGGATCCCCAGTTTCTCTATTATTGGGACGGGAAGAATAAAGTTTTGTTACCCTGATTCTGTGAATCAAGGCCAGTGGAACTGTTGTATGACAGAAGGACTGAGTGAGTCCTTCACCATTACCTAAGTAGCACTTGCTTGACAAGGGGCATGGGTTACAAAACCCAGTGAATTGAGAGAGGATGGGGATAGGTATTTGTACCTGATGGTATGGGCCCCCCTCTGAGGGTTTGAAACACCAATTGCACCACCTCCTCTCTCTACTGTTGAATGTCAGAGCTAACTTTGATTCCATTAGGAGTCTAGTTACAGGCTGCTGAGCTGAATTCACTTTGGGCCAATGGTGCACTAGCACTGGGGCTCCCCTACTATACTATGAGCTGAAATCACTAAGAGCTGAAATCACAAAAGAGCTAAAGTTATTAAGAGCTGAGATCACTGAGTGCTGTGTTAACTAGTGGGGGAGCCTGAAGCTATATTGCTCAGCAGCTGGTGGAGCAATTTGTGGGGATGACTGGAGGAGCAGCGAGTGGCATGGAGCCTTATGGGGCCGGTTGGAGTGGCCCAAGGAACGGCTAGCGGAGCTGTTTGTGGGGACGGCTGGAACGGCTCACAGGTCGGTGAGCGGAGCGGAGCAGTTTGTAGAGCGGAGCAGTTCGTGGGATGGCAGGAAAGTGGACTGGCTTGTGGTGAAGGCTGCAGCGGAACCCCCACGGAGAAACAGATGGCTGGCCAGCCTCAGATCACGTAAGGTGCCCCTTAACACCCTGGGTGCCCCCCTCCCCTTTGCTCTGGGGCTGCACTGACCAGGGACAGAGACTTTGGGGGTTGTTGGACTTTTGGGACTTTGGGTGGTTGCTGGACCCAAGAGACTTTGGGGGTGTTGGACTTTGGGGACTCTGGGTGATTTTTGGGTTGCTGGATTCAAGAACCAAAGGGAAAGGACACAGCCCAATTTGCTGGGGTGGGTTTTGCTCATGGTTTGTGTTATGAATCCTGTTTGTGGTGTTTTTCCAATTTTATGCTGATGTCGTTTACCTCATGTTATTAAACATTTTCTGCTACACTCAGACTCCGTGCTTGCGAGAGGGGAAGTATTGCCTCTTAGAGGTACCAGGGGGGTGGTATGTAATTGTCCCAGGTCACTGGGTGGGGGCTCGAGCCGGTTTTGCATTGCGTTATTGAAACGGAACCCCTAGATACAGAACCCGGCCCTTGTTGCTGCCAACTTAGATGGGCAGAAGGGTTACACATGTAAACTTTTATCTGAACTTCTTTGGTTCAGACCTCAGGCTGGGAATCTCATAGATGAGATGATTTTTTTTTGTTAATAGCTCAGCTTCCAGCCAGATCAGCAACACTGCGAATTTGCATTGGCATTTGCATATCCAATACTTGCCAAAAATCACAAAATGGCCTCAAATGAGAAAATATGAAAAGTAATCAAAAAGTTTGTAGAAACTCAAAATCTTTGGCTTTACATTTTAAATAAAAGTTCAGGTTGATTTTTATTTCACCCACCTGTCAATGTCCAGATGTACATACAGTGAGAGTTCTGGCTTGGCCCATTATGGAGGAGTCCTGATCACAATGTTTGAGCCTAGATTTGGGACATCTCTCTCTCACCCCTATACACAAAGTTTGGGAGTGAGTTTGTATGAAGGGATCCAATTCAAGGCCCTCTCTAAAGAGTCCCATTCTCTAAGATTTATTGTGGCTCTGGAACCTCTAAAGCGAACCTCAGTTAGGATAGGTTAAATTTCATGTGCCAGTGAAGGATCTATGCCTTAAGGCTGATGTATACTAAACCTAATTGTCACAGTTTCGGGTGAACTGCATCTTTATTCCTCCTTTGTTGTGCACTACTCTAGGCCTCCCAATCATTATCTATCTTGAGTGGAGACCTGTTTCATTCTCTCCTAACTGGGCATTTTAAGGCTGCACAGTTCCCTCCCTTATGCTGTGATATCCCCAGTAAGCCAGACAGCCTGGAAGACCAGCACCTGCACTTTCTCTTTGAGGGCTATGACCCATGCATTGCCTACTGTTATAAATCACAGAGCTTCTTCTAAGCAAGCACACTTATTCTCAAGGTAAAAGCATTACAGAAAAAAGAACATTTAAACAATAAAAGAACCTCCATGCATGATAAAATGCTTTCTTCAAGGAGCCCTACATCAATTTCCCATACCTTGACCGGTGACAGATCCTTGTTCTCCCCCATAGGGTGGTGGTGGGGGGCGGGAGGAAGACTTGAATCAGTGGTCTCCCATATCCCAGCTACATACCTTAATCACCAGCCTAAAAGTTGGGAGGAAGGTGGTTCTCTTTTTCCTCCGCCTCCTCCTGATTTGCCCCAAGCCATTTTGTGTGAGCTCTGAGTCTGCTTACTGGATTGGGCCCCGCAGGCGTGTTATGTACACCTATCTTCCCCTCGTTTGGGCATCCCTTTGTGGCTTATGCATGCAGATGCCTAGAGTGAGTTTGCAGAGCACATGCACAGAGTTAGTAGCATAGGTACCTAGGGAATTTCTACTGCAAAAGTTTAGGTGCCAAGTGAGTTGAGAGGGTTTGGCAGCAGCAGCAGGGGGGTATTGTGAATCCCTGCCTGATTCTGGGATGTAGGAGCCTACATGCATTTGTTAACATAGCCCTTTATCCATTCAGCTTTGTTTCATGAGAAAATGCACCATGAAACGTTTCACTGGATGTTGGAAACTCTTGAGAATTGAAAAAAAACAAGAAAAATTCTCAGAACACCCCTGGAAACAGAAGCAATCTACTTTCACGCAGCTCTCATGCCTGAAAATTTCACAGAAACAGGCAGTGTAGTACAGAGGCATAAACTGAACACACCTAAATAAAACACACCTGGCCTTCACAATAAATGCAGCATGAGGTTTGAAACTATCTGTAAAAGGATTTCACCTCCCCCCCCCCAAAACCAGTACTGCAGTGTAAGCTGTTTGTTTACACCATAAACAAACTACTAGATAAAAAGAAATAAAAAAAGCTTGCATTACACTCTCTTCAACAGTCTAATTCAGCAAAGAGAGTGAAGTCTAGGGCACAATTTTAATGGCCAGCTTGATGGACTAAAACAAAACCCAAATAGAAACCCTCCAACAATAATTCGGCAAACCAATCAATGTGCACAGTAACTCCACCAATAGTGGCTGCAGAACTAAGAGGACAATTCCTCCTCCTCAGCCAACATCCAAAAAAACCCCACATCATCAGACAGCTGAACCTCAACCAAAGCAGCACCCACTCTCCAAACCAAAGCAATAGGAGATTAAAAATTCAAAACCAGACAAGATATAACATCAACCCTAAATTCTCAACAACCCTAATCTCTAGACCAGTGGAATAAACAACCTCACCTACAACAGTGATGCTTGGAGCACTAAACCAAAACTTAACGTGGGTCACTCGAGAACAGATAAGCGAACAATAAACTGTGCTGCTAGCAGATGCTTTGGTAAACTAATCTGCTAGCATGAAGGGGAAATGTGCAAATTTAGGCAGCCTTCTTCCAAATATATAATTGGTTTCCATAAACCAGTTGAGACAAGAGACACACATACAAAGCACATAGCAAACTCAGAGGAAGAGCTATAAAATCGAGCTTGGAACAGATGCTTTCTGCTCCCAAGTCCAGAAGACGTTGGGCCAAAAAGCTCATTCCCCAAATGACCAGAAATGACAAGAGTTTCTATTAAAATTCAATTTGGGGGAAAAAACCTGCACACCCCTCAGAGAAATGAAAGAACTGGTTTTGTGTTGTAGCAACCTGCCACGGAATCAGAAATAGGAAATAAGAAGCTTTATCTTAGGTCATCAGTGCAACAAGCTGCTTAATGGAGCTACACGATTAGGACTATTTGAAAGTCAGGTGACCTGTGTTCTAGTCCCAGCTTTGCCACTGACTCCCTGTGTGATCTTGGGCAAATCACTTAACCTTTGTGTGCCTCAAGTTCTTCGTTTATTAAATACAGAGCCCAACCTATCCTTTGGGGCAAAGGGGTCATCCAATTGTCCCATAGAGCTACAGGAGAACTCTCCCTTTGCCATCCCTTGAATCCCTTACTGGCAAAGACCTAGTGTTGCAGCTCTTTACCTCCCTCCCCTTGAAGCTTCCAGTATACAGGGAGTGGGTGGAGTAAAAAGGGCAGTGCTTTACTTTAGCTATTCCCAGCTGCCGGAATGGCCCCTCGGTCCAAGTTGGACACTATTGAAGCTATTTTTACTTACGCTGGAGGCTGACCTTGTTCCCAGCCAAACCGAGAATAAAGGAAGCCCAGAAGTGGGGTAAAGACACCTTTCCCTTCACTTCTATTCTGATGCTGAGCTGAGGGAACCCTGTTTGCAAAAGAATTACCAAAATAATCTAGTAACTGCAGGCTACCCTAGACTTTGCATGTTGCTGTCAGAGCTAAGGTCATAAAACTTCTGGAAAAGAATTTTGGATATCAGCAATTCCTACATTTCATGTCACATTTCTGCAGACAGTAGCCAGCTGTATCTCTCATAGTGTGCTACATTATAGGGTTGCCAGGTGTCCGGTTTTCGCCTGGAACACCCAGTCGAAAAGGGACCCTGGCAGCTTTGGTCAGTACAGGCAGCTAAAAGTCCAGTTGGCAGCAGCGAGGTAAGGCAGGCTCTGTGCCCGGCTCCATGTGCCTCCCAGGAAGCAGTGGCATGTTCAGCTCCTAGGTGGAGGAGCGTCCAAGGGAGCTCCGTGTGCTGCCCCTGCCTGCAGGTGCTGCCCCAAGCACCGGCTCTGCAGCTCCCATTGGCTGGGAATCTGCAGCGGGTGCAAATCCAGGACGCCACAGCTGCGGCCAATGGGAGCTGTGGAGCTGGCCCTCAGGGCGGTGCCTGTGGTTCGGGACAGCAGGCAGGGCCCCTGTGGCTGCTCCTCAGCCTAGGAGTTGGACGTGACATCGCTTCCCGGGAGCCGCGCAGACTTCCTTTGTCCCCAGGAAATGCTGGGGCAGCACTGGTGTGGCTGCTAAGTGACCGCCTGAGTCAGCACCTCCTGGAGCCCCAGAAAACTGCACCAGCAAGAGCTATCCGGAGCCCGCACCCTGAACCCCCTCCCATGCCCCAATCCCCTGCACCCCAAACCCCTCATCCCTGGCCACACCCCAAAGCCTGTACCCCCAGATGGAGCCCTCACCCCCTCCCACGCCCCAATGCCCTGCCCCAGCCTGGAGCTCCCTCCCACCTTCCAAATCCCTCGGCCCCAGCCCAGAGCCCACACCCTCCCACCCTCCAACCCCCTGTCCCAGCTCCCTCCTGGATCCCAACTCCCTCATCCCTGGCCCCACCCCAGAGCCCACACCCTCTCCCGCACCCCCGTCCCCCAGCCTGCACCCTGCTCCCCGTACTCCCTCCCATACCACCAGCCCCAATTACCCTCCTGCTCTTCCTAGCAGCCGCCCCAGCTAGGTGGCCCTGCTCCCCACAAGTGGCCGGTGGCTGCTTGGGGAAGGCGGTGTCAGGTGAAGATTCTCCAAATTTGCGGCTCCATCCCCTGGTAGTCCCTACCCTGGAGCCTCCACTTCAGCCCCTCTGCGCTCGCTAGGGTATGTCTACACTGCAATTCAGCACCATGCTGGCCTGGCTCAGTAGACTGGGGCTGTACCATTACTGTGCAGACATTTGGGCTCTCTGAGTCCCTCCCGCCTCGGGGGTCTCAGAGCTTGGGGTTCAGCTAACCCAAACACAGCTCCACAGTGAGCCCCAGTCAGGGGCGGCTCCAGGCACCAGCGCAAGCGCGTGCCTGGGGCGGCAAGCCGCGGGGGGCAGCCTGCCGGTTGCTGTGAGGGCGGCAGTCAGGCAGCCTTCCGCAGCGTGCCTGTGGGAGGTCCGCCGGTCCCGCGTTTCGGCGGCAATTCGGCAGCAGGTACGCCAAAGCTGCGGGACTGGCAGATCACTCGGAGAAACGCCGCCGAATCCGTGTGACCGCGGACCGCCTGCAGGCATCCTGCCGAAGGCCACCTGACTGCCGTGCTTGGGGCGGCAAAAAACATAGATCCGCCCCGGCCCCAGTCAGCGTACTGGGAGCAGCCAGCGTTAATTGCCGTGTAGAAACACACCCCCACACCCCTTCCCAGCAACTGGGACACAGCAGCTGCTAGCCTAGGTGGCTGTGCAGGCCACAGAGGTTAGTGTGGTTTTGGGCGTCTCTGGCAGTGCATCCAGGGGCAGTGCACTGGGGCTGGGCTGGCCTCTGCCACTGGTGTAGCCACTACAACCCACCCAGCCAACAGGGCACATCGGGAGCCACGCCAGCAGCCAGACATTGCTGTGCACAAAGCCTGTCACTTTGCACTGGTGGGTGCTCACCGGAGTCTGCAAAAATTAATTGGGTCATATGGGCTGATGGTGCGAACACCACGGGCAGCACAAAAGGGGCCTGGCAACAGGGAATGCATAGCTTCACTAGGACTGATGTTCCTGAAACAGAAGAGCTAATCCCTGGCTATGGTAATCTCCCTCACACCCATATACAGACCCTTTATGTATCGAATAAAGGACAATTTGGAAATTATAGGAGAAAGTTGATGTGTAAGGGCACCTCTCCAATGATTTATTTGTGACACACACGCATATACAAATAAATAACACATTGTATTACAGTGTACACTCCTTTGCATGATTATTGATGTATACAAGACAATATTTATTGATCTGATGTGTAATGTGGAACA
>NW_020715752.1:97070-140674 GCF_002925995.2 Terrapene triunguis
AACAGAGTGGTGCACTGTGGGATAGCTCCCGGAGCTATTAGCGTCGAATTCCATCCACACCTAGCCTAATTCGACATGGCCATGTCGAATTTAGCGCTACTCCTCTCGTTGGGGAGGATTACAGAAATCGATTTAAAGAGAGCTCTATGTCGAACTAAATAGCTTCGTGGTGTGGACGGGTGCAGGGTTAATTCGATATAACGGCGCTAAATTCGACATAAAAGCCTAGTGTAGACCAGGCCTAAGATACGCAACTTCAGCTACGTGAATAACGTAGCTGAAGTCGACGTACCTTAGTTTGAACTTACCGCGGTCCAGACGCAGCAGGCAGGCTCCCCCGTCGATGCCGCGTACTCCTCTCGCCGAGCTGGAGTACCGGCGTCGACGGCGAGCACTTCCAGGATCGATTTATCGCGTCTAGACAAGACGCGATAAATCAATCCCAGAAGATCGATTACTTGCCGCCGAACCAGCGGGTAAGTGTAGACATACCCTGAGTCACAGAACAAGTACAGCAAGAGCAGTACCCGTGCAACCTGCTCAGAAGTGACATGCCAACGTTTTTGAAACTGGAACGGAACTGAGAAGCAGATTTTGTCACTGTGTCCACTCAGTCTTATGCTGAGACAGCTAGGAAGGCGGAAAGTGGGGAAAGTAGCTGTGTGTGATATGTACGTCTATCATGAAAATGGGTGAAAAAATTTGGTCGAAATCTATTTCTGGCAACAAATGCATATTCAGTGGCATCAAAACATTTAGCAAATTTGTGCCAATTTCATGGAATGGTTCATGTGGAAAAAAATCAGAAAAAAATGTAAATGTTTGTTTAAACATTTTCTAAAAGAAACATTTCAATTTTTCAGTTTGAAACGACTTCTCATTTCAAAGTTTCCATTCATTTTATTTTTAAAAAACAAAAGATGTTTTTAAATGGTTAAAAGTGAATGCTTAGTTTCGCCCAGATCTTCAAAAGTTTCAACTTTTTGACTCACCAAAAATTTCAATTTTGTTTTATTTTGGTCTGACCTAAAATGAATAGTTCAACATTGCCAATGATGAAAAATCCAATACTCGCCCAGCTCTACTCTGTGCTACTTATTCTACTCAGTTCCCTATATAATGCACCAGGAATTGGACTGAAGTTGCAATTAATATCGCATAGGCCACTGAGGAGCCATTACATGGTAATTAGTAGGAAGAGTGGGATTTGAAACAACAACCTACAGGTAAAAAGCCTTGGATGCTCTTAACAGTCCCTTCTGCCATGTGTTCTCCTCCCATAGGAACAAACACCCCATCAGCCTCTATGAACGACATTTCAGATGCTCACATTTTGAATGCTTGGGAAAACAAATTCTCATAATTTACAGAATAGGAGAGGGATTTTCTAATGCGTATAGCACAAAGAATCATCTGGCCCCCACTAGTCTGCGTAATGGTCTGCGTAATGGTCTGCGTAATTAATACTGAATTACAGCAGAAATTCTATCAAAGTACTTAGGACAATCATATTAATACTAAATGAGTTCCACATGCTTAATGCTATTACAATAAATGACCAAGAACTGAACAAAGGTTAGGTCATTCTTTTAAAGCACTGCTCAATAAGCAAAGAGGAATAAAAGCCACCCATTAGCAGTTCTTATCTCTTGTCTCTCTGATACAGTGGTAACCAGTCACATGGAAAAGACCACAGAGAAGGCCCTGATCCTCACCTGTGTGCGGAGTACACAGTACAACTCGGAAGAGGGAATGCAAAGTGGTTTTAAGCCGCCATTATGCTTCTCTGCTCCTGAGCTGACTGGCTTGAAGGCTTCTCTGAATGACACCATTAGGGATCACTGATGCACAGGATAGCCACTGCCATGCTCACTAACTCACCTCGCCACCCTGAGCGATACAGGCTGCTGGGAGAGATGGCGGGACAGGAGCAATTACACTAACATTATGCTTCTGAAGTATCATCCAATGGTAGTTATGTTGGCTGCACAGCCTGTCACAGCAGAGCAGGACAAATAGCACAAAGGCAGCTGAGTATCAGGACAGTAGACTTGACTGTTAGCATTTCATTCAACAGGAACAGTCCATAATACATCTTAAAATAGCGATGCATCTGGGGTTCTTGCAGTACCTTACTGAAGTTCCCTTTTGTTTTACATACAAAGATGTGGTATGGGCAGTGGCGGGAGAGAGACTACAGGTGGAAGGGGTGAGGAGGGGCCCCCACTTGCTCTGGCCCAGGGCCCCACAAAACCCTAATCTGCCTCTGGGTGTGGGAGGGGAACAGAGGCATTTTTACATTATTAAACTCTGTCTCGAAACCAGCCTTGTCTTGCTTGACTGCTGCCAAGCCAACATGCTGCTGTGTGCATTCCATGAGGTTTATTGGCTGCTTTGTATTGTCAGAGCAGTGCAAAGAACCCTGAGCATTCTGATGAATCTGTCCCTTAACTTGAAACACTAACAGAGTGGGGATTGTTAGTTAGAAAACGCAGGAGCTTTCTTCGCCCTCTCCCCTCCTAGAAAATTAATATTTTTAAAATGTTAAAGCATTTTTCATAATGCAAAATCAAGTCAGAAAATGTTATAGTTACAATTCAGGGCTAGTGTAAATCAGCCTCGCTCCTCTGGAGCTACACTGATTTATATACACTGAGGATCTGGCCCTCAGTCTATAATTACAAGATCCAAGTTATTTTAGAGATATTCGTAAGTATCTAAAATTGTAGAACACACTCTACTACATTGTATTATCTGAGAAGCAATTTGTGAACATGTACTAAGAGCCTGTACCATAATGCATGCACACAAAGGAGTGTTCATTCAATGTTAACATTTACAATTCCTGAGTGCTTAACTCGACTACTAGACAGAAGAAATGTGAAATGGCAATGACAGAACTGAAGCATGAAGTGAGGAAAAATATAGGGGCCATCACAAGGAAGTTGAATGCATGCCAGATGTTCCACTGGGTTATTTCTCATGCCTTTCTCTGCAGTTTTAGGTGCTAAAGTACTAAGTGCATGCAAAGCAGGTGTCCAATATATTGCACCTGCAATACACCGCCAGAACCAATCAGGAGATCAGCAATTTCTTCTTAAAGGTGACCTACAAGTTGTTTACACAAAATTCCCTCACCTGCAACAATATGCCCTGAAGCTCCCTAACAGCCAGGAGAACATTATTGGTTTAAAACTATTTTCCCTTTATATCTCATAATGTTCAAACCTCAGCCCAACCCTTGACTCCCACCCCGCTGCAACACCCATTTTAGATCTGTGCTTAACTCAATGGTTTCAGCTGGCAGGACTTTGTGCAAACCTTGTGTTTGGTTTTGACCTGCACCACATCATGCCACTTAATTTCAAGCTTCAAAGCCAAAGGCAGGCAAAATTGTCTTCACTACTACCACGTTTCATATGGTATCCATATGAAACCATGAATGAGCCCAGAATTGCTTTGAAATCACAGGGAACCTGGGCTGAGCTTTGCACAGTATCGGCAGGAGCGCCGCCAGCTTTTTTGCTGCCCTAGGCAGCGGAAGGTCCCGCCCCCGAAATACCGACGACGACCAGGGTGGCCGAAGATCCGGCCACTGCGGTCGCCGCCCCCCAAATGTTAGCGCCCTAGGCGACTGCCTAGGTCGCCTAATGGGTTGCGCTGGCCCTGAGTATCAGGTAAAACATTGAGAATTTTGCAGAGTATAATCTGTTAGGTACCACAGCAATGGTGTCACATCAGCAATAGGTTTCTGCTGAGAGAACTATCCCCTTATGGTCTGGTTTAAGTGCTCAGGTAAAGAGTTTTGCAATTCTAAAAAAACGGGGATTTTTTAAACTTTAATTATTGCACACGCTTTGAGGTATGAAATTCTAACAGGGTACATTATGCCATTGTCTTACTCAGCCAAGCAGAGGAGTAGGACCCCTCTGCATTCCCATGCTGAGCCTGCCGGGAATCTTAGGTCCAAGCCTGATACAGAGCCCTGCCCCTGCTCTCCAGATCCTCCTCCTGGCAAGCAAGTGGGCAGGAAATGAGCAGGGAGGGGTGAGGAGTAGACAGAGCATTGCGCTCTGGACAGGAACAAGGAGGGAAAGTAAGCTGTTCCCTTTGAAGGGCTGCAGTAACTTATTTCACTCCGGAGCAAGACGGGAGCAAGGGAGGAATTGTGACTCTCTGAATAAGTATTAATCCCAGAGCTCTTGAGGCAGAGCAATTACTTGGCCCAATCTAACCCAATATTAACAATACCAATTTTTTGATAACTTCCTCTGGTACGGTCCTTCCATATAGATTACCTTCTTTCAGTTATTCAAACCTTTCCAAAGCACGGAAATTTTTCATGTTTGGTCTCAGCCTGAACTTTATTTCCCTTCCTCCCTTGGGTAAATCTGTGCAAAATCCATGTAGCCACTTTTCATTTACAATATTGAGAAAAACAAAAATACCTTCTTCCTCAACCAAATTTTGAAACCTCTAAGCTGACATATAAATAGTCCTCACCAAGGAGTGGATGCTTTCTACATTTGAAAAATACGGATTCTAAAATACCAAAGCTATATGAAAGTTTGCATTTGCACAGTAGACAGTTTTAAGTCTATGCTACGCCTTCTAAATAGGGGGTAAAATTTTCAAAATTCAGAACACACTGAGTAACTTCAGTGCATAAGAGTAGTTTAAATCATACAACATTTTCCTTCACACTTATCCAGCTCCTTCATTGGCATAAGAACCATAAGCATTTGTATTGCTATTTATTCATTAGGTGACAGATGACTGGTTACAACAACTAGTGAGGTAAATGCTAACAAAGAGCTGATGTAAAAGTTAACAGGATCATTCTAGTGTACTTTCTGCTCATATTCTCTTTGTGACCAACAGGACATAATTTGATTATTCAAGAAAACAAAACAGTGTTTAATCAATTTCTCCACCCACCTGCTCTGCCTGTAGAGCATTATCATTGTTAATTTATTTACTACTGGCAGCATTCAGTGAGTGGGCTTAATTTCCACTTGTTATTTCTTACTGAAGGAATTCTTCCATGAGAACGACCTACAGTCTCCTCCATTAATCTGCACTATGCACAATAACACTTTGATTTTCTTCAGCTCATTCTTTTTTTTCATAGCGCAGATTTGTTCTGCCCCAGTGAAACGATGGCATTTGCCAAGTTTCAGTTTTCTTCTGCAACAAAAAAAGCTATTATGAATGAAGACTGGTCAAAGTACAAGCAAATCAGTTTAGCTATTTAACCTTATCCAAGGGTATGCATATATCTTTGGTCTGGAAATCTCAGTGATCTCAAGATTTCCAGCATCCGTGCTTTCAGCCAAGCCAGAAATAGGAGAATAGTCTTTTCTGAGGTATTTTGGTGGTACTTTTCCACATTCTAATCTAATTCTATTTAGGTTCTTATCTCTGAGGTGTCTGAGCACAATCCAGACCTGGATGAAACCAAACTTTCACAGACCTAGTTGAGCTTTGTGCAAAAAAGTTCATGTGAGTAGTTATGTTACTCAAACCAATACACTCATAACTAAATGTGTTGGCTTTCCATAAAGCCTGTGTAACCTACAGTAGTCTCTCTATAAAAGTCAGTATTTGCTAACTGTTACCATAGAGTGATATTTGAGATGCCACAGTTTTTTCTCTGATATTTATGTAAGCAGAGTCAGGATGAGCTCTACCCTGACATCTGGTGGTGAATTATGGCGAGTGTGGAAAAGAACTCCAGGGGCTGATCTTGTTTGCATAGGCACACCCACTCGCCTAGCATGAAACACAGCAACTGAAAGTGGTTACTTTGGCTGGTGTGGGATCCCCAGTTTCTCTATTATTGGGGCAGGAAGAATAAAGTTTTGTTACCCTGATTCTGTGAATCAAGGCCAGTGGAACTGTTGTATGACAGAAGGACTGAGTGAGTCCTTCACCATTACCTAAGTAGCACTTGCTTGACAAGGGGCATGGGTTACAAAACCCAGTGAATTGAGAGAGGATGGGGACAGGTATTTGTACCTGATGGTATGGGCCCCCTCTGAGGGTCCGAAACACCAATTGCACCACCTCCTCTCTCCACTGTGGAATGTCAGAGCTAACTTTGATTCCCTTAGGAGTCTAGTTACAGGCTGCTGAGCTGAATTCACTTTGGGCCAATGGTGCACCAGCACTGGGGCTCCCCTACTATACTATGAGCTGAAATCACAAAAGAGCTGATGTTATTAAGAGCTGAGATCACTGAGGCTGTGTTAACTAGTGGGGGAGCCTGAAGCTATATTGCTCAGCAGCTGGCGGAGCAATTTGTGGGGACGACTGGAGGAGCAGCGAGCGGCGTGGAGCTTTGCGGGGTCGGTTGGAGTGGCCCAAGGAACGGCGAGCGGAGCTGTTTGTGGGGACGGCTGGAACGGCTCACAGGTCGGCGAGCGGAGCAGAGCAGAGCGGAGCGGAGTGGAGCGGAGCAGCTTGTAGAGCGGAGCAGTTCGTGGGATGGCAGGAAAGTGGACTGGCTCGTGGTAAAGGCTGCGGCGGAACACCCACGGAGAAACAGACGGCTGGCCAGCCTCGGATCACGTAAGGTGCCCCTTAACACCCTGCGTGCCCCCCCCCTTTTACTCTGGGGCTGCACTCACCAGGGGCAGAGACTTTGGGGGTTGTTGGACTTTTGGGACTTTGGGTGGTTGCTGGACCCCAGAGACTTTGGGGATGTTGGACTTTGGGGACTCTGGGTGATTTTTGGGTTGCTGGATTCAAGAACCAAAGGGAAAGGACACAGCCCAATTTGCTGGGGGGGGTTTTGCTCATGGTTTGTGTTATGAATCCTGTTTGTGGTGTTTTTCCAATTTTATGCTGATATCGTTTACCTCATGTTATTAAACATTTTCTGCTACACTCAGACTCCGTGCTTGCGAGAGGGGAAGTATTGCCTCTTAGAGGTACCCAGGGGGGTGGTATGTAATTGTCCCAGGTCACTGGGTGGGGGCTCGAGCCGGTTTTGCATTGTGTTATTGAAACGGAACCCCTAGATACAGAACCCGGCCCTTGTTGCTGCCAACTTAGATGGGCAGAAGGGTTACATTTAAAAAAGAAAATAATTATAGTACTGTCACTGTTAGCTCACCTTAACTTTTTAATAATGATCACATTCTGTTTATTTTATGAATGGCTGCATCTAAGTTTATATTGGTACCATGATACCAGTTCTGTTATCACATAATACTGATCCTGAGTATCAACTGGTCCATAAAACTAAACTGCTAAGCCACAGAGACTTACTAACTAGCACTGTGGTACCAAAGGACAATATTATCGTACTGTTATTTATGATAAGGAGGATGCTGGCCCTCTCTCTGGAGAATTTTTATTATTTGAATAACATTTTGTCTTTTTGTATGTTTGCTATTGGTTGCTGACTTTTCTGCCTTTTTAAGGTCCACTTGAATTTAAAATGCAAAATCCCAGGCCAGTCACACTTACAAAATTTTTCCTCCACAGAGGTAAAGGATCAACCTCTTCATCTTTAATAGTGCTTCATTCAAACTGCTGTTCCAAACCATGGCACCACAACACTTGCTACCAAACCTGTCACTCCAGAAGTAATAGCAAGAAGGCATTCAGATATATATGTATGGATGGGGATCAGGGTCATGCTGATCAGCTGCCATGGACACAGGACTTAGGTGAGTGGACATGATACCAGCAGTTAGAGTTGATGTTCCCAAAACCAATATGATTTTAGACACTTTTTTTTCTGTAGTTCAGTACCGTAAAGGGTATCCCATAAGGAAGTACTAAGATGACACTATGTCTAAGATCACTGATATATGCCATGTACACCCCATGAACAATAATATATCACTAACTATTCTTTATTCTGTAATGCTTTATCCAATATGTCAAGATGGCTAAGATATTAACTTAATCATTATTTATCAATGTTACTGTAGCAGGGTGGACACCTGCTCCGGCCTGGAAGGGCCTGAGATAGCCCAGGGAGAAGGCAGCTTGAAGGCTGAGCTGATTGGGGGAAGTGGCTGCAGCTGGGGCCACGATCCAAACAGACTCAGCTGGCCCTATAAAGGCAGGGAGCCAGGAGCTCAGACACAGACTCTCTCTCTGGCTGTAGAAAGAAGAGGACTTGGCTGCAGGGAGCTAGACAGGGTACCTGAGTGGAGCAGGGCTGGGGAAAGACAGAGGAGCTGGGGAGCTCCTGCCTGGAAAGCCCCAGGCTGCGGCTTAGGAGAAGGCCAAGGGGTACTGGGGGTTGCAGAGGGCAGCCCAGGACTAGGCCAAGGCAGCAGGTCCAAACCCTCCTTGCCAGTGATGAGTGGCCTATACTGCAGTCTGCCCCAGGGAGCGGGGGCTAGTTGGTGACTGGCAGTGGCCTTATCCTGAAGCAAGGTGGGGATAGTGGGTGGGGGTTCCCTGGGGAGGGGAAACCCAGAGAAAGGGGTTCTGCGAGGGGGCAGACCCCCAGATAAGGGCACCAGGGTCCTGGGAGGGACATGGGGGCCAGAAGAGGCAAGGTGGATCACCGGCCTGCAGAGGGCACTCTGGAGGCTGGATCGAGCTAATTCCCTGAGAGACCAGCAGGAGGTGCCGCAGGGGTGAGTCCGACCCCTTACAGAGTGGTGGAGAATGCGGGCATAAGCGGTCCGCCCCTGATAAAAGGGGCAAGGCAAGGACTGGGGTATTGCCTGGACATTAAGGTGGAGAAACTGAGGAACAGGACAATGGATCCCATATACACCGGGGTATATTATGCGGAGACCCCAGGGGTTGTCCCTGGGTGGGGCCCAGCGTCAGCGGCCCAGTGGAAGGGGGCTGACGGCCTGAAGGGGGCCCGAGAGACCCAGGACACACTGTGGGAGGCGCTATGGGCCCTCCAGGTGCAGGTCGGCCAGCTGGCGGAGGAGCAGCAGGCCGTACGAACACTCCTGAGGAGGGAGTATAAAAGATACCGCGGAGGGCGTGGGACACAGAATGCCAGGGCCAGGAGGCCCGTGGCGAAGGCTTGCTACGCCTGTGGTCAGGCCGGACTTTTAAAACGGGACTGTCCCGACGGGGCTGGAGGCAGAGGACCTCCCCCCAAAACGACACAGTGCCTGATCCCTCAAGTAGGCCATGGAGGGAGGGAACCTCGGTGGCTGAGAGCATGTTAGATAAATGTCTATCAGGGATGGTCTAGACAGTATTTGGTCCTGCCATGCGGGCAGGGGACTGGACTCGATGACCTCTCGAGGTCCCTTCCAGTCCTAGAATCTATGAATCAATGAATCTATGAATGTTGGGCCTGTGGGCGCAGGGGGCACTTGAAGCGGGAGTGCCCCGGCTGCAGGAATATGGCCCAGGGCAACCCAGGGAGGGTTGGCCCGGCGAAGGACAAAAGAAAAATACCAAGGCCCGGGGCGGCACAGAGGCGGGATGCCTGCTGGGGCTGCAGGGAGCCCGGGCATATAAGGAGGCACTGCCCCCTCAGAAGAACTGAGAAAGTGGAGGAGGTGCCTGTAGGCCCAGGAGGATCAGGACTGGAGGTAGAGGCGGAAGCCGGGATGGAGGGGATCCCGAAGAAGGTCGAGGCCCAGACCGTCGCTGGGCCGGCCTCCAGTGAGGAGACCCAGACTGACTGGGCCCAGCAAGAGGCCGGGACCCAGTCTGTAGTGGGGCAGGTCACTGTGGGAGTCGGGCTTGCGTGCACAGCTGGAGGCTGCAGAGCGGGCCCTCCGTGAGGCCAAAGCGAGAGCCTTGGACCTCGCTAAGGAGTATGAGGCTGTCGTCAAGGAGGAGACCCACGTGCGGAAGTGGCTAGAAGACAGCGAGAAGAAGCGGGCAGCTCTGGAGGCGCACGGGCGATTGGCCCAGGCCAGGAGACACCCCTATCCCCAGGGGTGGTGATCTTGAGGGGGGGGATGTAGCAGGGTGGATATGCCTTATCCTGAGGCAAGGTGAGGATAGTGGGTGGGGGTTCCCTGGGGAGGGGAAACCCAGAGAAAGGGGTTCTGCCAGGGGCAGCCCCCCAGATAAGGGCACCAGGGTCCTGGGAGGGACACGGGGGCCAGAAGAGGCCAGGCGGATCACCGGCCTGCAGAGGACGCTCCGGAGGCTGGATCGAGCTAATTACCTGAGAGACCAGCAGGAGGCGCCGCAGGGGTGAGTCCGACCCCTTACAGTTCTTACATAAAATCAAAGCATGATAGCAAAGGCCTGTCAGTCAGGTTGGGGATAACTAAAGTGTTCAGCTGATACTGTAGGAGCATCTTGTAAGTCATTCACTGATGGAAAATAACACTCAGTGAAACTGTAATTAAAAAAAACAATTATTACCTGTCATTCCAGATTACAGGAAAGCTCACCACATAGGCATGGGAGGAAGGCACAATGCTCTCAGTTTTGTTCCAAGTGTGCTGAGTAACCTCTAAGTATATGCAATACAATATACCTCTAACCACTGCTCTTGAGGACACTGTGTGCAACAGAGCCTGGGAGATGTTAAAGTGAACATAAGAACGGCTATAGTGGGTCAGACCAAAAGTCCATCTAGCCCAGTATCCTGTCTTCTGACTGTGGCCAATGCCAGGTCCTTTGGAGGGAATGAACAGAACAGGTAATCATGAAGTGATCCATCCCTAGTCACCCATTCCCAGCATCTGGCAAACAGAGGCTAGGGACACCATCCCTGCCCATCCTGGCTAATAGCCACTGCTGGACCTATCCTCCATTAATTTATCTGGTTCTTTTTTGAACCCTGTTATAGTCTTGGCTTTCACAACAAAGCAAAGAGTTCCACACGCTGACTGTGTGTTGTGTGAAGAAATACTTCCTTTTGTTTGTTTTAAACCTGCTGCCTATTAATTTCATTTGGTGACCCCCTCGTTCTTGTGTTATGAGAAGGAGTAAATAACACGTCCTTATTTACTTTCCCCACACCAGTCATGATTTTATAGACCTCTATCATATCCCCTCCAATCTCTTTTCCAAGTTGAAAAGTTCCAGTCTTATTAATCTCTCCTCAAATGGCAGCCGTTCCATACCCCTAATCATTTTTGTTGCCCTTTTCTGTACCTTTTCCAATTCCAATGTATCTTTTTAGAGATGGGGCGACCACATCCGCACGCAGTATTCAAAATGTGGGCCTACCATGGATTTATATAGAGGCAATATGATATTTTCGGTCTTATCTATCCCTTTCCTAATGATTCCCAACATTCTATTAGCTTTTTTGACTGCCACTGCACATTGAGTGGATGTTGTCGGAAAACTATCCACAATCACTCCAAGATCTCTTTCATGAGTGGTAACAGCTAATTGAGACCTCATCATTTTATATGTATAGTTGGGATTATATTTTCCAAAGTAAAGAAATATTTTACCTCTGCCTTTGCTCCATCAAATGCTTTTGCTGGCATGAATCATTAAGGCAAAGCTAGAGAGGTCTGCTCATGTTACGGAGCACCCAAGATGGAATTATAGCCTTAAAAGTGCAATTCTACCCAAAAAAGTGAGTGTACATAAAAACAGTAACTTATTATTCAACAGACTGGCTGTATTTAGAGCCATAGCTACTGATTTTAAGGACAAAGATAAGTTTTTATTGCTTGTTTACTCCTGTTGGCCCTGAAAATCACACATCTAAGAGGGAATGCACTGGATTCTATTACACTTTGTGCCTCATCAACATTACTGATAAGGGATTGATCTAGCTCCCATTGACATCGCTGAACACTGGACCAGACTGTCGCTGCAATCAGTTATGTCTGTTGAAGGGAATCAGAAGAGAGCAAAAATTATCAATCCACTCTTTGGCCTGGTCCACACTAACCCCCCACTTCGGACTAAGGTACGCAAATTCAGCTACGTTAATAACGTAGCTGAATTCGAAGTACCTTAGTCCGAACTTACCGCGGGTCCAGACGCGGCAGGCAGGCTCCCCCGTCGATGCCGCGTACTCCTCTCGCCAAGCTGGAGTACCGGCGTCGACGGCGAGTACTTCCGGGATCGATCCCAGAAGATCGATTGCCTGCCGCCGAACCAGAAAGTAAGTGTAGACGTACCCTTTATATCCTTGAAAGCACAGGATACTGAATTCACTGTTTTAAATATCCAACAGTGACGAACAACCTTATATTGAGATGGGTGGAGGTGTCTAGCAGGGGAGCACAGCATTTGTGATTTGGAAGAGAGGATAAACGGTGACATTTCCAAGTGGTATTAAATTTGGATGAGTGTCACTAGGACAGAGAAATAATACAAAGGCACCTAAAGAGTTTAGAAATATGAGCAAAAATTAACAATTCAATGCAGACATTTCCTGAGGGGGAGAAACACAGAAAGGAGAAATGGCAAAGGAGACCATGGAAATCAGAAACATATATAATTCTTAGTGCTGTCTATTTTGTAATGAGTTTAGTTCTTAAAGATACAGACATGCACTTCTGATACTTCCTACCAGAATGACCTTATAACAGTCTTAGGAAATGAGGTTACAACGTAGAATATTTCCACTAACATTCTTCCTTTTGAGTTTGTCTGTTATCATCTTTGCCACCCAATGTTATTTCCTCTCTCTTCCCCAGTCTGTTTTGTCTTAGCTGCTTCTTCCTTTCTGATGGTTCTGGAACAAATTGCACATTAATGCCTTTCTCCTTACATTCCCTCCCCCTATATATATATATATATATATATATAATGAGAGAGACAGATTGATCTATATACTCCTTCAACAAATACCTTAACAACTAGCTCCTTACAGAAAGATTCTCTTCACTAAAACTTATAAGTGATGCTACAGGACTTACTCTTTAAAATGCCAATCATTTTCCATACAGTACAGATAAACGAAAGGCTTTTCGTTTGTTTTACATGTAGAGAATGAAATAGAAAAACAAAGCAAAATAATTTGAACGGGCTACATTCTTGAGTATTAGAGATTACTAACAAGAGGTTTTAGATCCTGCAAATGTCCTTTCTATGACACGGAGAACCCCATTTACAAACACAGGACATGCAAATATTACATTTGGATGTTAAAAGGAATAGGGAAATTATGTAAAATGACCATGCATGTAGAGTTCCACAAATTGTCTTGATAAAAACCTAAAAAAACATTCTGCAAAAATCTAAATGTTTTGTGTGGACTTTTTTTTTTTTTTTTACACAAAATTTTTCATTTTGAAACAACTTTTTGTTTCAAAATTTAAAGGTAATTGTCTTTTTTTTCAATTTTTGAAAAAGAAAATCTCAAAATAGAAACAAAACATTTTGTTTTGACTCAAACAAAACATTTAATAGGCCCCCAAATTAATTATTTTTCAACTTTTCGATTTGTCAAACATTTCATTTTCAGGTTGACTTAAAAACGATTTTTTTTAAAGTGCTAGTGAACTGAAAAATGCATTATTCACACAGCTCCACTAGAAACATGTATTTAAAAAAAAAAAAGTTTGGGCCCAGGGCTGCAGGCTTCCCTTATCTAAAGGCTGGCTCTGCCAAGTCACACAGTTATTAATTGACTCTCCTCTGTGGTACTGTACCTGAAAAGCAAAGGCATAGGAGAGGATAGAAGGGGATACAGTCATGAAAATTAGAATGACAAAGGTTATGCTGAGACACAAAGGATAATGGGGCTTGAAATGACAGGAAAAAAAACATGGAGCTGAGAAAGGGATGAGCACAGAAGAGTCAGTGAAACACACACAGGAAGCCCGACAATCCCACCATGCATGCAACATGCACCAGTGAGGAACATGTAACACACGTGCCATCCTGCAAAACAAAATTAGATGTGGCACAAAACAACGAGTGTTGCTCTGCCAGGCAACACCAGGTCAGCCTGTGCACAGATGATGCTCATACAAGGAGAATAATCAGGAGCCCAGCCAGCATGTCATGCTCAGAAGGTGGGCTTCAGTGCAGAACCCTGAAAAATATGTGCATCCCCAGGCAGGAAATTGTTTATAAACTAAAAAAAAACAACCCAAACCCCAACATCAGGCATCTTTAAAATGCACATCATGCTGCTGGGACCCAGGGGAGCATGAACAACAGAATCAAGCCAGATGTGCACAGCAGCTGGTGGGATCTGTAAGTGAGGTGCACATCCCTGATGGATTCTCTGTGTACAGACGTTGTTCGTGAGGGAGTTGTCACTATAATCCTGAGCAGGGCCCAGTTGCATGCTCTGTGTTGTGAGCTTGGTTTTCTCTCTCTTCTTTCCCCTCAATTATCCCCACTCCATAGTGGGGACAGATAATAATATTTAGATCTTAGACAGTGCTATATATCTTCAAAGCACTGAGAGACAGCTATAATGAGATATAGGGATGGGACCAGAAGAGGCAGGGAAATACACACACACACGACAGGTGGAAACTTGGAAAATACAGCAATGGTGCACTTAAAAAGATACAGCCAGAGGAGAAAAGATATGACAAAAAAACAACAACTACCTACTCCTGATCTCATAAAATTCAATGGCAAAACTGTCATTGACTGTCATTGTGCAGGAAGAAGTAGCACAAATGCAATATATCATAACACTATTTGAGGAAACTGAAATTATCTTCACTTGATAAGAGTGGATTAATTATACACTTGTACGTCTACTGCAAAAGAAAATTCACTGAGTGATGGAGTTAACCCAACCCAGCAAAGATTAATTCAGTATCGTCATGATACTTATCCCATGTGTATGTACTTCACAGAGGATATATATTAGCTTAACTTGAGGTATGGCCTTTATCTTCATAAATTTAAGGGATGATGTATAGTGCACTAATGGTGTACTTGCAAGTGTGCTGTGACAAGAAATCTTCTAGCAGGCAAAGAATAATGCGCTATCTATGGCTAAAAATCTTACACAGGATGAAACGGTTAGTCGACAGAATTATTAAAAATGACAAAGGCTGCCAGTGAAAATATTGACCACATACAAGGTACTATGCTGTATATAAATTGCTGAGAACACACTAAAAGTATTGAAATATTTCAACACAAAGCTATATTATATTATTTCAGAGCTGTGGAACTGTACTATGTTCAAAGAATACTGGACCGAATTCTCTCTTCCTGGCATAACTTTATTGATGTCATGTCTAACATCAACAAAGTTACTCCAGTAGAGAATTTGGCTTAATATGTTTTAATCAGTTTATCTACAGAAGTTATGTAACACCTGCCCTGTTGGAGAGGAGGAGACAAAAGAACACCTTTTATAGGGCCTAATCCAAAACCCATAGGAGTCAATGGACATTTTTGCATTGACCTCAGTGGGCTTTGAATTGGGCCCCTTGATAATAGAAATAGAAACTGGGAGTGTGTGTTTGTGTATAATAGTTAGAGAAGAGTGATAAAAGGCTATAAAAATGAACACACAGCCATCAGTTTTTTAAAATAAACACCACGGTCACAATCACTAAGAGAAACAAAGCTCCATAATCATAATCTGACAGCCCACTTGTGAAGCAGGAGTGTAGGTGGTCACACACCATGTATAATACATCATACCATTTTTAATTTCCTCAGGCAACATTTCCTATTGCAGCTGGCAACTTCTCTTTGTTCTTCATTACTTACACACATTGCTTGATCTCTTTATCTCACTGTCCTAACTGCATGCATTGGGATCACTCACACAAAGCCATATCTACCATGGAAAATTATGGGTATGTTATGAATTGAAGTTGCAGCACAGACTGACATTAGCCGGGATATATAGACAATTCAGATTTCTACCTACACCCTTGTTGTGAGGGCAGGGGTTGGAACATAGTGAGGGAGTGCAGAAGGTAGAGACACTAAAGACATATCTAGGGGGTGCCTGAGGTCATAGCCAGAAGAAAGTCGTTTTTGAGAAATGCAGGCTAGAGGCAGAGAAGAGAAACTTCCCAATGTATCATCAAAAAGTGGTGAGGTTAGAATTAAAGTATGAAACTAGTGATGGGAAAACTCTGAATGATTCAGAGTTCAGTCCGGGCCAAATAAGGGAAGGCAGAAGGACAAAAGTGACTCCAAAACATTTCAGCTATTTTTGAATAGAGGCTTGATTCAAAACCCAGTGAAAGCAATTGGTGGGAGGAAGGGCTTTCTGTTGCCTTCACTAGTTGGATAAGGCACTAACTGTCCAAATGTTTCAGAGTTTATCTGAACACCCAAACTTCTTGTGGTTTGTTCATCGCTATTTATAAGATATTTATCTCCTAGCTCTGATAAGCATTGATTGGGCAGCTTACTGTAAAATCATTATCTCTATAAACTACATAAGGGCATCACCCACCCACTGAACAGTCCCATGATCAAGCACCTTCTGACTTCATTAAACTGAATCTCAAGACTAATCAGCTGATGACAGTATAATTATGTACAGTATGTGCCTTCACCAGTACAGCCTTATGCGGCAACATACAATTGGAAATAAACTTCCCCCTTAGCCCACTCTTCATGGAGGGGAGAACAAGATCTACCATCCAAGGAACCTGTATCCCCTAGACCCACCAGCCTTTCCCTTGCACTTCTCTCCTGTCCTTTTAACTTCACAGGTTGATTGCTCACATTAGCTCATCAGCCTCCTGCCTAATTAAACCACTGAGCACCCATCACCCCAATTAAATCCACTTAAAGGGCCAAATAGCTAGTACCTTAGTGACCAGAGAGCTGGGTCATCTCTAGGCTGCTAGCACTCTGTCACAAAGTGGCATAAAGAGGCCTCAGTGTAAATGAGAATCTGACCCTTAATGTTCAGTTCTGACCGGCACTGAAAATACTTTCTCAAGCATGCTTACTCAGCTATTCCTCCATTGGAGAGATCAGTATTTCCTGCACTGAAAGCAGGGGAAGTAAGAACAGCTTCTCCCAAGCAACCGTCATCCATGAAGGCCAAAAGAGATTGTCTACTAATTAAAAAACCTTGATCAATGCCCTGGGCATACTAAGTTGCACGATCAGGTCCAAACCAACCAGGAATAGATAAACCATCAATAAGTCATCACCACTAACACCATACATTTTATGTTGTTCTGATTTTTTGGGGCCAGATCCTCAGCGTAAATCAGCACAATCCTGTTTTTTTCCCCTCACCATTGTGCTTTTTATGTTATTTTAAGGGGACTTTGAAAAATGTTTTTCATGCACCTGCAGTTGCAGATGGTGCAATTTTCATCCTTAAAACAAAACAGACATGATGCATTGCATATAAGGCCTGTTCAAAGAGAGCTATTCATAGCCACCTGTACTCATTAGGCATTATCTGATAGCTCATCTGCCTGTAATTGAACTGGAATGAATTAAAATTTTATTATTCCTCTAGAGAAGGAAACAATTTCTCTGTTGTAATCTTCTCCATCTTCACAGGAATGGCAAAACATGGTGGAGCAGATCTTCAGCTGTCATCACTATGGAGAGCTAGAACAATTTGCACCAGCTGAGGATCTGCCCCTATATGTCTCTGTTTGGGCATCTCCTTAAGGAAGTATCCATCTGGGCGAGTGTTACTTAGTGGTTACAGTGGTGGCCTAGTCTAGTCAGGTGCTGCACATCTCTTGAAAGTTACTGACCACCCTTCACTCCCATTAATTTCACTGGGTGTGGAGAGCATTTAGCACACTATAGGAGATGCTCAGCACTTTCCAGAATTGCACCCGCTGGACACAAGTAGTGCATTAGAGAGGAATGTTCAAAACAGCAAATAAATTCTGAGTGGTATTGTATTTTAAACGCTGCACAAAAGATGGGTGGTTCAGGAGTTTTCTGGAGAGAAAGGAGGAGAGTGAGAATTGAATATCCCTTAGGAGGCTAATTGAAAGAAAAGTTGCTGTAAGAAGAAGGTTGAAGGTCAGGGGTCATCAAAGGAGACAAAAAGGCTGGTCCAGGGGATTGGGGGCATAGGATTGTTTTGGAGCTGGGAAGGGGGGGCCATTGGATCCATTTTTGTGTTTTTTAACTACTGATTTCTTTAAAAAGAAAACTGTACAGTACCTAGGTGTTTTGATGACAAATGCTTAATAAACCATATAAACAAATAAAAGTAACGCCTGCGTTTTTGCACATTTTATTACCATAACGAGAGTTGTTTTTTAGTGGGGCCAAATATTTCCTGCTGACAACTTTACATTTATACAGTATAGAACAACAGGCCTAAATAAGGTTATTGGAGCAGTGCATCTAAAAATCAATAGTCTCTCTACTGTAAATTCAAGAGAACTGATTTCTAAATTTATAGATAAGATTTGCCATTCATAGTTAAGAGTAAAGGGAGAAAAAAGGAGAGAGTCCATCTTCAGATCTGAGTTTTCAAACCCACCTAATTTCAACTACAGAGCCATAATCAATCAATATTTTGTGTGTGTCTATTCAACCAAGTACACTTAGACATAACTCATAGATTCATAGATTCTAGGACTGGAAGGGACCTCGAGAGGTCATCGAGTCCAGTCCCCTGCCCGCATGGCAGGACCAAATACTGTCTAGACCATCCCTGATAGACATTTATCTAACCTACTCTTAAATATCTCCAGAGATGGAGATTCCACAACCTCCCTAGGCAATTTATTCCAGTGTTTAACCACCCTGACAGTTAGGAACTTTTTCCTAATGTCCAACCTAGACCTCCCTTGCTGCAGTTTAAGCCCATTGCTTCTTGTTCTATCCCCAGAGGCTAAGGTGAACAAGTTTTCTCCCTCCTCCTTATGACACCCTTTTAGATACCTGAAAACTGCTATCATGTCCCCTCTCAGTCTTCTCTTTTCCAAACTAAACAAACCCAATTCTTTCAGCCTTCCTTCATAGGTCATGTTCTCAAGACCTTTAATCATTCTTGTTGCTCTTCTCTGGACCCTTTCCAATTTCTCCACATCTTTCTTGAAATGCGGTGCCCAGAACTGGACACAATACTCCAGCTGAGGCCTAACCAGAGCAAAGTAGAGCGGAAGAATGACTTCTCGTGTCTTGCTCACAACACACCTGTTAATACATCCCAGAATCACGTTTGCTTTTTTTGCAACAGCATCACACTGTTGACTCATATTTAGCTTGTGGTCCACTATAACCCCTAGATCCCTTTCTGCCGTACTCCTTCCTAGACAGTCTCTTCCCATTCTGTATGTGTGAAACTGATTTTTTCTTCCTAAGTGGAGCACTTTGCATTTGTCTTTGTTAAACTTCATCCTGTTTAACTCAGACCATTTCTCCAATTTGTCCAGATCATTTTGAATTATGACCCTGTCCTCCAAAGCAGTTGCAATCCCTCCCAGTTTGGTATCATCCGCAAACTTAATAATCGTATTTTCTATACCAATATCTAAGTCGTTAATGAAGATATTGAACAGAGCCGGTCCCAAAACAGACCCCTGCGGAACCCCACTCGTTATGCCTTTCCAGCAGGATTGGGAACCATTAATAACAACTCTCTGAGTACGGTTATCCAGCCAGTTATGCACCCACCTTATAGTAGCCCCATCTAAATTGTATTTGCCTAGTTTGTCGATAAGAATATCATGCGAGACCGTATCAGTAACTAATCATTACTTTATGCATGTATTCATTCATCCACTATTTCTTCTTTCACCATGGTTGCATCTGAGCACCTTTCTTCTCCAACCCCTCAAACAAGCCCCAGGACATACCCTACTTCTCAGCTTAGATGTGTCTGAGGTGAGAGGGGTCATCCTGGGAATTGTTTCAGGTGGAGGGGGAAAGCTGATTATAGAGGGGGTTGGCTATTGATGTATTTCCTTGGAGATTCAAGTTGGTGAAATGTGAAACTCCAGCTGAATCTGCCAGGGCTGATTCACTTCCAATTTCAAACCTCCAAGCAACTTTCACTGGCTTCTTATGTTAGTGAAAATCATCCTCTGCCCACTGAACTTTCATGTGCATAGACTGAGGCTCATGACTGCATCCAATCTCAGACCCAAGGGTCAATTCAAGTGGATTGAAGTTCTGCAAAAAACAGTCGCATAGCTCAAGAAGAAGTAACTGAACCAACAGTGAAATCACTGGACTCACTATTATTCAAGGGTGTCTAGTTCTGCTTTGCTGAGATTTATGAATATGTAAATAACACCGTTATTTTATTTCTCACATTTAATTCAATCAGAAATGCGAGTTACAGCCAGCAATGTAGCGACCATTTGTTTTTCTTATGGGAACATTAGTAAAGTAATAATTAAACCCTGACAGTTTGATAATATGTTTTTCCCTTTGGGAATGCTCATCAACTGCATTCAGATACAAAATACAATCTGGTAATGTCTCCTTACAGAATAAAATATAACAAGCTGGTACCAAGGAAAAAGTCATGGAGCTGTGATGATATTGGTAGTTTTCCCTTCTCCTTTCCTCCTCATCTTCCCTATTCATCCTCATACATTGCTTAATGAATAGTTTATATCAGGGGTCGGCAACCTTTCAGAAGTGGTGTGCCGAGTCTTCATTTATTCACTCTAATTTAAGGTTTTGCGTGCCAGTAAAACATGTTAACATTTTTAGAAGGTCTCTTTCTATAAGTCTATAATACATAACTAAACTATTGTTGTATGTAAAGTAAATAAGATTTTTAAAATGTTTAAGAAGCTTCATTTAAAATTAAATTGAAATGCAGAGCCACCCGGACCAGTGGCCAGGACCCGGGCAGTGTGAGTGCCACTGAAAATCAGCTCGCGTGCCACCTTCGGCACGCATGCCATAGGTTGCCTACCCCTGGTTTATATGCTCTTCTCCTTCTACCCATTTCTCTCCCCCCACACCCAACACTTTTTTCTTTCCCTCTTTGTTCTCTTCCTACATTTATTTGCATAGTGAAGTCCTACTGGAAATAAAGCAAATAATTTCCTGATTTACATACTGCAATCGTATTGGCTGCAATTAAATAAGACCGCAAACAACAACAGTGAGCAGCCTAACTGATATATTCCTTATTGGCTGCATGCACACATGGGTATTTTTAGTTCTCCCCAGTAAATAATACACCACAGGAACCAACATATGGTTTAAAGAAAATGAAATGATCATTTTCAAGCTCATAGAAAATGGTTTCCCTCATCGACTCCCTTATGCATACATTTCCTCTCCATAGAACCTCTTTCTATTTCATTCACACTCAGAAGAAAAAGCAGGTGCTGAACAAAATCTAGAAAGCCAAATACTCTTATCGGCTTCATAGTCATCTTTGAATTGTTGCACAGAATACTTGCTTACTTGTGACGGATCTATAATTAAAAAGCAAGGTATGTGAAACAAGGTGCTATATTGCCATTGCCTCTGCAAAAATATGCCTGAGCATCTCGGTCCAGATTGTTGTTAGCCCTGTGTGGGAAGCAAGAGATAGGGAGGCCATACAAGGAGACCATCACCCTTCTTCTGATCCTGTTCCAGTCCTTCAACTTCCTGAATTGTGCCAGACTTGATCTGGATACAACAAATAGGAGAGTTTAGCACCACCAGCAGCACAACGACCCTATGCTGGCAAAGAAGGGTAATGAAAGCCAGGATCATGGTTCTGCCTTCATCTTTTCAAACTAGCCACCAAAAATGAATAGTCTCAGATGTGCACAAAGCAGCCTCCCAAAAGGTACTGCAGCCCCTATTCTGGGATAGTCTCATGCAGTTTCCTCAGAGAAACTGGTTGATTCCTTCAGAGCTTCTGCTTATGGAGATCTTCTCACAAATGCAGGTGGTGACATACATAGCTCAGTGGTTTGAGCATTGGCCTGCTAAACCCAGGGTTGTGAGTTCAATCCTTGAGGGGCCCACTTAGGGATTTGGGGCAAAAATCAGTACTTGGTCCTGCTAGTGAAGGCAGGGGTCTGGACTCAATGACCTTTCAGGGTCCCTTCCAGTTATAGGAGATGGGTGTATACATATTAAAAATATATATATATATATATATATCTCAGTTCTCCCCCCCCCCCCACCTGCAAGATAGATAGGATTATATCTGCTTTTGGTTCACAAGGTGACCAGTTCTGCAGTCCTTGTACCATCAAAACTACTACTGACTTCAGAGACTCAACCCCTCAATCTTCTTGTTCACTAGATTTTTCTATTTTTTTGCATTTCTGACAATAGTAAGTAATGAAAAATTGAAAAATAAATCGATGTAATCAAAAAAATGGAGGAACTGCTTATGTCAAGAAGTACTCTGCTGACACTGCTACTGACCTTCACCTGGATCTGGGGAGGAGGGATGTCTTTTTGTAAAGTCAATGAACTGAGATTCAGGAGGTCTGAGTTCAATTTCCTCGGATCCAGCACAGACTTCCTGTTTAACCTTGGGCAAATTATTTAATCTCTGTGTCTCAGTTCCCTATTCATTAAAAAAAATGGGTTAATAGTACTTCCTTTGTCTGGCTTGTCTATTTGGATTGCAAACTCTTTGAGCAAGGACCATAGAATCAGAGAACTGAATCATAGAACTGGAAGGAACTTTCACAGGTCATCTAGTCCAGTCCCCTGCACTCATGGCAGGATGAAATATTATCTATATATTATCTTGACAGGTGTTTGTCTAACCTGCTCTTAAAAATCTCCAGTGACAGAGATTCCACAAAGTCCCTAGGCAATTTATTCCTGTGTTTAACTACCCTGACAGTTAGGGTATGTCTACACTACCGCGGTAGTTCGACGGCTGGAAATCGAACTTCCGGGTTCGATTTATCGCGTCTGGTCTGGACGCGATAATTCGAACCAGGAAGTGCTCGCCGTCGACTGCGGTACTCCACCTCAGCGAGAGGAGTACCGCGGAGTCGACGGGGGAGCCTGCCTGCCGCGTGTGGACCGCGTCTGAACCGCGGTAAATTCGAACTAAGGTATGTCGACTTCAGCTACGTTATTCACGTAGCTGAAGTTGCGTACCTTAGATCGAATTGGGGTGTTAGTGTAGACCAGGCCTTAGGAAGTTTTTCCTAATGTCCAAGCTAAACTGCCCTTGCTGTAATTTGAGCCCATTGCTTCTTGTCCTAGCCCCAGAGGTTAAGGAGAACAATTTTTCTCCCTCCTTCTGGTAACAATCTCTTATGTACTTGAAAACTGTTATGTCCCCTCTCAGTCTTCTCTTCTCCAGACTAACCAAACCCAATTTTTTCAACCTTTCCTCATAGGGAAGGACTTTAATAATTTTTGTTGATCTTCTCTGGACATTCTCCAATTTGTCCACTGGACTTTCTCCAATTTTTCCACATCTTTGCTGATATGTGGCACCCAGAACTGGACACAATACTCCAGTTGAGGCCATATCAGCACGGAGTAGAGCAGAAGAATTACTTCTCATGTCTTGCTTACAACATTCCTGCTAATACATCCCAGAATGATGTTTGCTTTTTTTGCAGCACTGTTGCACTGTTGACTCATATTTAGCTTGTGGTCCACTATGACCCACAGATTCCTTTCCGCAGTACTCCTTCCTAGGCAGTTATTTCCTATTTTGTATGTGTGCAACTGATTGTTCCTTTTGCATTTGTCTTTACTGAATTTCATCCTATTTACTTCAGATCATTTCTCCAGTTTGTCCAGATCATTTTGAATTTTAATCCTATCCTCCAAAGCACTTGCAACCCCTCCCAGCTTGGTATCATCCGCAAACTGTATAAATGTACTCTCTGCGCCATTATCTAAATCACTGGTGAAGATATTGAACAGAACTGGGCCCAGAACTGATCCCTGCAGGACCACATTTGATATGCTCTTCTACTGATAACTACTCTCTAGGAATGGTTTTCTAACAAGTTTTGCACCCACCTTATAGCAGCGCCATCTAGGTTGCATTTCCCTAGTTTGTTTATGAGAAGGTCATATGAGACAGAATCAAAAGCCTTACTAAAGTCAAGATATATCACATCTACCCCTTCTTCACTATCCACAAGGCTTGTTACCTTGTCAAAGAAAGCTATTAGGTTGGTTCGACATGATTTGTTCTTGACAAATCCATGTTGTTACTTATCAACTTATTATCTTCTCAGATGCTTGCAAATCGATTGCTTAGTTATTTGCTCCATTGTTTTTCCGGTGTCAGAGGGGTAGCCGTGTTAGTCTGTATCCACAAAAACAACAAGGAGTCCGGTGGCACCTTAAAGACTAACAAATTTATTTGGGCATAAACTTTCATGGGTAAAAACCCCACTTCTTCAGATGCATGGAGTGAAAATTACAGATGCAGGCATTATTATACTGACCAGTGCTACTTCTGCCGTTTCCACATTTCTTGTTATTGTTCCTCCCTCCCCCATTGAGTAAAGGGCCTACCCTGTCCTGGGTCTTCCTCTTGCTTCTAATGTATTTGTAGAATTTTCTTGTTACCCTTTATGTCTCTAGCGAGTTTACTCTCGTTTTGTGCCTTGGCCTTTCTAATTTTGTCCCTACATACTTATGTTATTTGTTTATATTCAACCTTTGTAATTTGACTGAGTTTCTACTTTTTATAGGACTCTTTCTTGAGTGTTAAATAATTGAAGATCTCCTGGTTAAGCCAGGGTGGTCTCTTGCCATACTTCCTATCTTTCCTACATGGGGGGATAATTTGCTCTTATGCCCTTAATAATGTCTCTTTGAAGAACTGCCAACTCTCTTGAACTGTTTTTCCCTTTAGACTTGCTTCCTGTGGGATCTTTCCTACCAACATTTCTTGTATATGTATATGTACAACACCAAACAATCTCAAGGTGCTACTGTAATACAAATGATTAATAATGCACTAGATGCTGGAGTGCTGTTGTCATTTGATAATCATCTTTTTGCTTTTGCTGGCTCAGGTAAGCAATCATTGTGAGGTTTCACTTATATGTAAAAATTGGTGAAGGTGAAACGAATACATTTATGACACTCATTGAAAAATACAGTCATTTTGCATTGTTTGCAGTTGTACACAATAACATCGCTTCTAGAGGTAGGGTCAGGGGCTGCCCTTGCCTCGTGTACTTAAATCCCACTGAATCACTGTACATCTGATTTTTTGTGTAAACAACACACCTCTTAGCATTAACCATTACTTGTTTGTTTATTTGAATATATTTCAGGATTTTTTTTTCCAAATTGCTGATTAATGCTGTAAGAGAAACTGATGTCAATGGAGGTAAGTTCGCAGTCAAGGACAGCAAATTCAACAGTAACAGGACAGCTTCTCTGTTTGGTGTCTGATAGCAAGGGGGAAAATATATGTATGTTTAAAGGTGATTAGAATATGTTTAGGAAGGGTGACTAGAAACACTGGCCCCAAATCTCAGTTTCACTAAGCCTCTTTTATAATGCCCTATGCTAGGTAGAGCTTTAAGATGATAAAGCCAGGACCAAAGCTAAGGCCAATTACTGTATTCAATCTTTTTAGTCAGTGCATAACCCATTAGAAGAAAGCATATTGTGAATGAAATCTTTTATGGGAGCCTGCAAATGCATTATGATGACCTCTAGCCATTCACAGAAAAAGCACAACACAGGCAGTAGCAGAGCAAATTGCCCAAAATGGTAGCTCTGATGTGGCCTAGAGCCCTAGCCTTAACCAAAACCAATCCAAATTGGGATCCCAATCCCAATTCATCACCTTCTCTTTTACTTTTTATCATGATTATTTAAATGGTGCTAGTGTCTAGAGGCCTCAGTCATGGACTAGGACTGCATTGTGGCACTGTGCAAATTACATAAAAAAAGACAGTTCTTGCTCCTAAGAGTTTAAAGTCTAGGTAATCTCTAGTCAGTACAAACCGAGGTTGGATTTGAACAGGTAAAAGTGATAAGACCCAGGGCTTTTCATCTCCTCAAGCCATCCAGTCACCTATTTGAAAAATGTTTGATACACAAATGGCAGCTGCTTTCAAATGTTACAAATAATTCCAGATAAACAAATTCAGTCCGAAGTAATAGTACGATTCATTGTCATTCAAAAGCTTACTAGATGTGTCTCATCATGCGCTTGCCACCAGCTTACAAACTGAAAATCTCTTTTTTAAAAGCATTAGAATGATTTTAGAAAGAGAATCACAATTCAGATACAGCTACAGATACAGATCTAGCTACAGTAGATGAACATAACTATTGAATGAAGCATGTCTATTCACTGGCTCATGAAGCTTAAGGTTAACATTTTCTCTGTTTTTAAACATATGTTAAAAAAATCATCAAAAACTTAACATAAATGAGAATATCCTTGACATTTACTATACAACCACAATCCTGCTTCCACAAAGTCAATGGGAGTTTTGCCATTGACCTAACTAGACATTAGAGAAGAAACAATTAATATTTCTATTATTGTGATTCACATTTACTGATTTTATAAAAGACCCTTGCACAAGCCTCAAAGCACTTCACAGAAGGTGACATTTTCAAAACTGCCTAAGTGACTTAGGACCCTATGTCCCATTTTCAAAAGTGACTTAGGCACTAAGTCCCATGGAGTTTCAAGAGTCTTTGGCTGCCAAGTACCTAAGACATTTTTGAAAATGGGACTTAGAAGCCTACGTCTCCTAGGCACGTTTAGAAATTTTACCCAGCATTGCAAACTAATATAACTTAAGCACTTGCCTAAATGCTTTACTGAATGTAAGCAAAAAGGCCCAGTCCTATAAGGTGCTGAGTGGATCCCCACAAGGTGTTGAGATTCCACTGAAGTCAATGAGAATCAAAGCTGCTCAGCTTCTCACAGGAAGCATTAGCTACCTTGTAGGATTGGACCTTAAAATGTAGTGTTTCTGGTGTCATTTTAAGACAGGAAGTGAAGAATATCATATGGAAATGGAACTGCAATGAGAATTTAATAAGGTAGAAGGTAATTTACCCAGGCCTTGATTTGTCCTTGGTTTTACATTTTGAAATTGTCTTATCAAAATACGAAATTCAGATCCTCTTTTACTTACCTATCAAAATGTGAATGCCGCATTTTTTGCATTTTCCCTGAAACAGATGATAAAAACACAAGCTCCTAAAGTATTTTGGGTCTGAACCCGCAAAGCATCAGCTTCGGAGAAAGCACTCAGCATCCTGGTAGGAAACTCCCAGGACCACACAGAACTGAGCTTATTGCCTACACCCTATTTCAGGTGTAAGGGATGCCATCAAGTATAGCAGAAGAAACACAAAGGCCTGAGCTCACATGTTGGCAGGAGAGAAAAAAGAGTCAGGGGGCTAGATACTCACCTGGTATAAATTAGCATAGCTCCACTGGTTTCAATGGCCCTATACAGATATATATCAGGTGAGAATCTGACCCATTAGCTGTAATTTCTGCTGTGCCTGCATTTCTAGTCCAATTGAATCCTCAAGTCCAGACTAGTGGAGAAAGAAGCAGATTGTAATATGCAATTTAATATGAAAAAGAAAACACATAATTGCTGCCCAAACTTACAGGGACTAGAGCTGGGCAAATAATTCAGAGCAAATAATTGACAACTTATGTTACGTTTTTCAGTTTTGAGTTGGTCACAGAGAGATTGAGATTTTTTCAAATATATTGATTATTCAAAGTTATTATTAAAAATTATTCCTGTCTGCAAATAATTATTTGTCCATATCTTGCTAGAGAGCAATTCACTGTGAGTATTGGATATTAAAAATTCAAGCTATTTTGAAGCCACAATGGTGGTTTTTCATTCCCTAAGTATGGGGGTTGATCTACATTTTCTGGTGACATCATACACACACTGACTTCAGTGGGCGTTGAATCAGACCCCAAGGGTATGTCTACACTACGAGGGTAGTTCGATTTCACTTAAATCGAATATGTGGAATCGATATTGCAAAGTCGAACGTGTGTGTCCACACTAAGGACAGTAATTCGACTTTGTGAGTCCACACTAACGGGGCGAGCGTCGATATTGGAAGCGGTGCACTGTGGGCAGCTATCCCACAGTTCCCGCAGTCCCCGCTGCCCATTGGAATTCTGGGTCGAGCCGCCAATGCCTTCTGGGTAAAAAAATGTGTCGTCATCCGTCCGTCACTAACGACCTCCCTCCCTCCATGAAAGCGCCGGCGGGAAATCAGTTCGCGCACTTTTCTGGTCAGTGACAGCGCGGACGCCACAGCACTGCGATCATGGATCCCGCTGCGACCATCGCTGCAGTTGTGGCCGTTCTCAATGCCTCGCAGCTTATCATACACCTTTCCCTGAGGCAGATGCAGAGAAATCAGGCGAGGAGGCTACGGCACCGCCGTGATGGCCTGAAGTCGGAGAGTAGCACGGAGCTGTCAGAAACCACGAGCCCCAGCGCCCAGGACATCACGGTGGCAATGGGTCATGTGGATATTGTGGAATGGCGATTCTGGGCCCGGGAAACAAGCACGGACTAGCAGGGTAACCGGTGACTTTTAAGTTTCTGTACAGAGAAGCTGAACCTGCCCCCGTTTCTTTACCCAGTTAAGGATGACTATCCTCTCCAGTTACAGACCCCCTCCACCCCCTTCCAAAAAAATAAAATCAGTTTTATTTTGTTATTGAACACCGTTGTCTTTAGTACTGTTTTCGCGGGAATCTTTGAAACCGGGGACGCAGACTGTGGTGGGGAGCGGGTGTAGTGTACTGATGCAAATGATCCTTCTAAACTCCAGGAATGACAGGATTCGCAGTGGCGGACTGGTTGTTTCAACGGAGCCTGCCAGCCCTCCTGAGCGGGACTGCGTGTATGTGGGGGCTATGTGACTTTATGGCAGGGGGAGGAGGGTTACAGCTCCCCTGCTGCGTGGCTCTGTGATCCAGGACAAGGACCGCTGCATAAGATCTGTAACTGCCCTCCCCCGCCACAAAGTCACAGAGCAAACAACCACCCCCCGCCCCCCACAGAACATGAAAACCACCTCCCAGACTGACCAGGGTAACTAGTCACTGCACTGTGTATGTGCCCTGCTGCTGGACCTGCCCCCGCCTCTGTACCCTGCTAAAGGTGACTGTCCTGTCCAATTACCAAGCCCCTTCCCCCCCTCCAGACAGACTCTCCCTCAAAAGAACCTGACTGAAACAGTAATGAACAGAAATGTATTTTTTATTAACAACCAGACAGGAAACTGGGGGGTGAAAGTCGGACGGGGGCTTGGGTGAGGCGGGCAGGAAAGGACTTCTCAAATTTTGGGGAATGACAGCCTTCTGGTGCTTGAGCAGTCTGCAGGGGTGGAGTGAGAGTTTTCACGGACTCTGCCACCCCTCTTTCTTTGGACTTTGGGAGAGGGGGGTATGGGACTTGGTGGCGGGCGAGTGCGGTTCCTGATAGACTGCAGCGGGGCTCTGTCCTCCTGCCTCCGTTCCTGCAGAACATCAACAAGGCGCCGGAGCGTGTCCGTTTGCTCCCTCAGAAGTCCAAGCAGCGTTTGAGTCGCCTGCTGGTCTTCCTGCCGCCACCTCTCCTCACGTTCCATGTGTGTCTGGTGCATTTGTGACAAATTCTCCCTCCACTGGTTCTGCTGTACTGCCTGGGCTCGGGAGCAGCCCATTAGTTCTGAGAACATGTCCTCTCCCGTCTTCTTTTTCCTCCGCCTAATGTGCGCTAGCCTCTGGGAGTGTGATGCCAAGCTGGGTTGGGAGACAGTTGCAGATGTGGCTGTGGGAATGAGGAAAAGGCAGTGAATTCCTCCGAAAGATAAATGTGGTTGTAAATCAAGAACATAGTTTTTCTCTGTGAACAAGACCATGAACCACACCTATCACATGCGCACTCAGGACAAGGTCGAATTTTCGAACCTCTCCTTCAATGCCTGGGCTTTTGCACTGCCGATCTGGGAAGCGGGGCAGGACACGGTACTCTCTGTAGCAGGCAAACATGGTAAGCCGTAGACTTGTGGCTGCTTAAAACTGTAGGAGTACCACTGGCCTCCTTTCACATTGAAAGCACTGCCAGTCTGTGCTGCCAGCAATCGGCCAAGCAGCAACTCTGGCCCTGTCCCACCCCCTTGCGGATGAGCCAGGGAAAGATCCCTGTATGCTGCCCCTCTCCCGCCCCCACCGCGTGGCTGTAAACCAGCGGTCACAGTTCTGTAAAGGAACTTGTTGCAAGCAGTCCCAATACTAACAGTCCCCTACCTAATTCAAAGCAGGTCATCATGAGCGACATAACTCTCATGAGGATCCCGGACACCGAGATCCAACGGATGCTTCGAGAAAGCCTGCAGAGACCGGGGCCCTTTGCCGCCATGCTATGCAAGGCAATGATACCGGAGTACCTGCTTGTCTCCTGGCGCGGGAACGTCTCCTACTTCGGAGGACCAAGTAAAGCCGCTCTCCCCAGGAACCTGATGAACAGGCTATCCCATTACCTGCAGCAGAGCTTTGTGGAGATGTCCGTGGAGGACTACTGCTCTATCCCCGGACATATAGACAGGATTCTAATATAGCTGCAGTAGCAGGCACTAAAGAGTGGAGCAGCTTGGGCAGCACAATCATGCACAACCGGACACTGTTTGATTTTTTTTAAATAGTTTTTACTAATTACTTAAGCGCCCAGGGGGAAGAAATCATGATTCACAGATTGTTCTTAGTATTAATATTCAAGTTTTGTAAAAAATAAAGGTTAATATGTTTAAAGCACTTACCGCTTGATCCTTCGCCTGAATCTGTGTCCAGGTTACATGCTGGGGAGGGTTGGTAGGGGATCTCTGTAAGGGTGATGAAGAGCTCCTAGCTGTCGGGGAAATCAGCTTGGTAAGCGCTGTCGACTGCCTCGTCCTCCTCATCTCCTTCCTCATCTTCCCCGTCCGCTAACATGTCCGAGGAACCGGCCGTGGACAATATCCCATCCTCAGAGTCCACGGTCAGTGGTGGGGTAGTGGTGGCGGCCGCAGCAAGGATGGAATGCAGTGCCTCGTAGAAACGGGATCTGTGGGGCTGGGATCCGGAGCGTCCGTTTGCCTCTTTGGTCTTCTGGTAGCCTTGTCTCAGCTCCTTGATTTTCACGCGGCACTGCGTTGCATCCCGGCTGTATCCTCTCTCTGCCATGGCTTTAGAGATCTTAGATCTTTGCGTTCCGTCTTTTGGAGCGCAGCTCGGAAAGCACGGACTCATCGCCCCACACAGCGATGAGATCCAAGACTTCCCGATCAGTCCATGCTGGGGCCCTCTTTCTATTCTGGGATTGCACGGCCATCTCTGCTGGAGAGCTCTTCATCGTTGCCTGTGCTGCTGAGCTCGCCACGGTGTCCAAACAGGAAATGAGATTCAAACTGCCCAGACAGGAAAAGGAATTCAAATTTTCCCGGGGCTTTTCCTGTGTGGCTGCTCAGAGCATCCGAGCTCGGACTGCTGTCCAGAGCGTCAACAGTGTGGTGCACTGTGGGATAGCTCCCGGAGCTATTACCGTCGATTTCCATCCACACCAAGCCTAATTCGATATGGCCATGTCGAATTTAGCGCTACTCCCCTCGTTGGGGAGGAGTACAGAAGTCGAATTTAAGAGCCCTCTATGTCGAACTAAATAGCCTCGTGGTGTGGACGGGTGCAGGGTTAATTCGATTTAACGGCGCTAAATTCGACATAAACGCCTAGTGTAGACCAGGCCCAAGAAAGCAGAACTCTTTGACACTGGTTTCTTGTGCAGATATTTAAATTGTGAATTCAGTATTCACTTTTCATTAGTATTCACTTAAAAGTTACTGATTCAGTGAAAACTCCTGCCAATAAATATGAATATTTGTGGAAAGTGAAAGCAAACAAGACACAAACATTGTCTGGGTGAATTTGTTAAAAAAAATTGAATGAATATTCACAGAAATATTGTCACAACGTTTGCCCAACTCCATTACTGACCCTCCTTCCTGAACACAGCCTGCATAGCTTGGTGTATTAAGATGTCCTTTACTTTGAGGCAGTGAGGTACTGTCATGACAGCTGACTGAGATGTTTGCACTTCACAAATGCTTTGTGCGTACAACTGTTCATTCACTTTGCAGGACTCAAACTGCTGGCAAACTATGTAAAAGTAAGATGCATAGATGTGCTGATCCATCCCAGCCAGCGGAGGAAGGGTGATGATCACTCCAGTCTACATAACATATGGAGAAGCACAAGGCTAGCTCTCAGCAGAGACATATGGTAACTGTGTTGCAACCCTTTCTCTGGTTAGGTTTCACTTCCAGCATGCCATCCTTTCATTGCCAAGTTATCGAAAAAGAAGCAACTTTGAACTTACATTTGTAAGAGTTGTTTGGGTGCTTGTTTTGGACTTCTTTTGATACCCAGTTCAGCTTGTGGTTGTTGAAAAATCTGGCAACCCTCTGTAGCCTCTTGGGTGGGACTAATGGGGTCAGATGACAGCCTGATGAACACATGGGCCTTATAAAAAGGGTGGAGAAAATTCATGGAGACAACCTACAGGAAGCAGGTTAGGCTCATGTGGAAGGTCCTGAGGTAGGGTATGCAGGATACAGGGAACACCAATGAGTGATAGATTGCAAGAGGAACTTCAGGGAAAGCAGCATAGGAGTCAGCACTCTGTGACAGAACAAGGAAAGATTTAAAGGTAGCCCAGGAGGGGCAGAAAAATCTTTTGGATATTTGGCTGGACTTTTGTTACCCTGAAAGGGGTTAAATTTGCTTAGTAACTTGGATGGGGGTCCAAACTACATCATGAACACCTTTCCATGTGAGAAAGGCCAAAGGGACGCATCTTGGAGAAGGGGAAATGAGGCAGGAAGCACCTGCAAATGTCATGTTTGTCCAGAAGGGGTGCAATGGGATGACATATAGTGTAAAGAGTGTATAGTGTACTATGACCTGTCAGGATAGCAAAAGAAAAATCATTCACAGAATATGTAATAATACTTATGCAATGCATTCAAGGACTTGAACATTTGTTTTAAAAAATCCACTCTCATGCCAGAAAATATAATTGTTAACCCGTTTTCTAAATGTGTAATTTGAAGTGAAGGTGGGCTTGTCCACGGTCATACACCTAGTGAATGACACAGTTGGGAATGGCTTGATTCCCAGCTCCCTGTCCTAACCATTAGACAACATTCCCTCTGCTTGCAGCAACAAATGTAATACAGTAATTGGAAGAAACTTTCTGAATTTTTCATACCTCTAAAACAAAATTAAATTGAAAATGTTGGACCACATCCTCATGTGACATAATTCACAGTTAAGATGATTTAAACCAGCTGAAGATGATTACACCCTCCAAGACATGGCATGGCTTCTGGTCAAAAATCATCAGAGGGTAGAATCTGTCCTTTAAAATACAGTTCTCCCTAAGGAACAAAATTATGCTTTGTAACAAACAAGTGCAAAATAAAAAAAGAACATTAATATCTTATGCCCATCTTGTGGTTGTTTCTTAGTCTAAATGCAAATACATTCATCATCACCACCAATCAATTTTTTTTTTACTCCAGTTTCCAGGGCTGCAACTTCAGGTGGTTATTTAAGCTTTTAAGTATGAGAAATTTGCCAGATAGGATGACCAAGGGCAATATGTAAGGAAGTAAAAATACTACAGAACTGAGCTGACCCAGCAATATATAGAAACACTGGCACAGAAAACAAGAAGGATGTTCAAGGTCTTTCAAAAGGACTCCCCACTGCTCTCAGTGATTGTGGAAAATTGCCAGAATTGAGTACTCTCCCCTGAGCCTAATGGATAATCCCTACTCCACAGGAAAGTGAAAACCACAAGGTCCCTGCCAATATGTGCTGGAGGGAAAATTCCTTCTGACCACAGATTTGCTGAATGATGTAACCCTGTGCACATGGGCAAAGGAGCACCATGGATAAGAATCTAATGCCACTGTGCCTTGCCATAGCATTGGTATCTGACAGTCAACAGCAGCTGGCAGCTTTTCAGACAACATGGGATCTGTAAGTTAACAGCATCCATCTAAAATTCTGTATGTGAATTTAGTGCTGAATAACTATGCTGGATGGACAGGCCTGGACATGGAAGTCTATTGAGAACAGGTACAGTGGCCAGCTGTGGTCCAATGAATTGAGCATTGGGTTAGGGGCCAGGATGATTCTATTCTGGACTGTAACAGAGACTCGTTATGTGACCTCGCACAAGTCACGTAACTTCTTTGTGCCTCTGTTACCCCATTTGGAAAATGAGGATGATGTTGCTTACCCACCTTTCCAAAGCACTTACACCCCATACTGGCTTGCCCCCGCCGCCGAATTGCCGCTGAAGACCCGGCACTTCGGCGGCGGGTCCCGGGGCGGAAGGCTCCCCCGCCGCGGGTCTTCAGGGCACCTCGGCGATGGGTCCCGGAGTGGAAGGACCCCCCCCCGCTGCCGAACTGCCGCCAAAGACCCAGAGCGGAAGAAGCGAAAAGAAGTGAAGGACCCCGCTCCACGGGCCCCGAAAAACTCTCGTGGGGGTCCCTGTGGGGCCTGGGGCAAATTGCCCCACTTGCTCCCCCCCTCTGGGCGGCCCTGCCACCACCCTCCACTAAGGTCTGAAGATGCCACTGTCCCCCAGCAACTCTCCTGCTAATAGTCTGATACCCATCCTAAAGTCCAGCCATCAACTCTGGGCTGAGTTACAGCACCCCAGTACTGAACTCACCCACACACATCTTGCCTGAGATTACTTTATACCTGACAAAGAAACATGGAAGCAGCTTAAATAGTCATATAATGAAAGATCAGACTGTTGTAATTCATGTTTGCCTTAGAGGGGATGGACATGAGCAAGAAGACAAGGTTAAACCCGGTGAAGCAAATTTAGCACTGAATCACCTCATGTTCCAATGTTTTTTTTAAAATTAGCTTTCAGATGCTGTAGTACTAAGCGAAGGTGAAATCGTTCACAACCTTAACTGTGCTTTCATGCGGTTTGTAGTCAATGGGCTAAATTCACTCCAAGTTTACACTAGCTTCTGCCTGACTAGATCATGGTGCAGGGTCCCCCTCAGAGGAAATCTGCAAGGAAGGATTTGCAGTGCCACCGCCTCTTTGCTGGGAGGTGTAAAAACAGAGTGCTGCCCCAAAATGGGGGGTGCTGGCGGTGAAGGAGGAATGACTTGGAATCCCTGAGGATGTGTCCATTCAACACATCTGCATTTCAGCCTCCAGCTGCAGGATTCTTTAGGTGTTTCTGATGAAAACTAAAGCTACCTGCCCCTGGCAGAACTTGAGAGAGGACAAAAGTAGAACTCCCTGCCATTCCCCTGTGGAGAATCATCCAGAGCATAACAGGCTTCATTGGCCCATGAAGTAGTGTTTTACACCCAGCAGTGTATGTGTGAGGGTAGGGGGGAGGGAAGACCCTGGCCCTGTATATACAGTGTGATCAAATTCTTATTTAACTGCTCTGCTCTCTTTACTCCTGACCTTTTCAGTTTTACAAGGCCATCATCCAGGCTATTCATCCTGTGTATCTTCCACAAACAATGAAAACTAAGAATAGCTCTGGTGCTGAGTCAGAATCCATGCTTTAGCTGGTAGCCTTTAATGGTGGGTCTCAATGGGATGCTCTCTCAGCTTCTGGGAGTGTTTCCTCACAACTAGCAGGGGAAGGCCAGTGTGGGAATAAACACTGGAAATGAATGAGCAAATAAGAATGAACCATTTGAAGGGACACCAATAATGGGTCAAATTTCCCCTAACAGAGCCAGCAATGAATTTGGCCCAGCGTATTTAAGAATGAAAACCTCTCTTTTCTACATTGAAGTGTAAGTGGCATCTCAAAGTGAAAGACATTTAAAAAAAATACTTTTCACCATATATGTTGCTTGCTACCTTTTGTCTTTCATTCAGTTTTGAGAGTGACATTCTGTTTATACTGAATTTCAATTTATTTCTGGTTCTGATCTGCCAGTGCAGTGTTATTTAGCTTCCAATCCAACAGGGAAATGAATAATACACTCCCGCTGCAAACCCGAAAACTTAAAACTAAAACCTTCCCGACTGTCATTGAAAAAAAAAAGGGATGAAAATATTTCTATATGTATTAAGACTGACTTAAATAAAAGCAAAATCTTTAAACAAAACAGACCTTAAATTTCAGAACAAATGGATAGTGTCCCTTTAATGTGTGTACAGGAAGTGGGCAGAAGAGTGGGCATGAAGAAAGAGGCAGAGGCTATTATGCAGAGACCAAAAATGAAGTTTAAAATCTCAAAAGAAAAAACCTCTAGTTTTGTAAAGAAACAGTAGATAGAGAATCAATCTAGCTATGCCCTCATCAGACCCCAATCACTGTAGTGTCTGAGCACTTCACAAATATTAACGCATATATCCAAACCACACCTTTGTGAGGTAGGGAATTTTGATTATCGGATTAGGAACAGAGGCACAGAGAGAGATTACAACCAAGATTCTTCCGTGTCCTGTACCTTGTGTAGTCATTTAAACCTGTGCAAAGTGGAATCGGATTGGATAACATTTGATTGGTGACCATTCTGATTGGATAGTATTTTACAGCCACTTTCCAAAGGTGTTATTACACAAGGTGCAAGACAGTAGGAAATCAGGACCCAAGGCCCAGATCCTTAAAGGTGTTTAGGTGCCTAACTCTCATTGATTTCAGTTGAAGATGAGGGCCTAAATGATTTGCACAAGGTCACAGAGGAATTCTGTGACAAAGGTTGGACTTCAACTCTGATCTTGCAGTCCCAGGACAATTTCTTAACCACAAGGCACAAACAGGGGGCTTGATCCTCCACTCTGTTACACAGATTTTATACCAAAATAATTCCACTGAAGTCACTATACTACCATAAAACCAGCATGACAGTGGAAAATCAGGCCCAGAGTGTTTTCAAATAGAACATAAGAATGTCCATACTGGGTCAGACCAAAGGTCCATCTAGCCCAGTATCCTGTCTTCCAACAGTGGTCAGTACCCGATGCCCCACAAGAAGAGGATGTTGTGAAGGCCAACACTATAACAGGGTTCTAAAAAGAACTATATAAATTCATGGAGGATAGGTCCATCAATGGCTATTAGCCAAAATGGGCAGGGATGGTCTCCCTAGAGTCTGTTTGCCAGAAGCTAGGAATGAGCGACAGGGAATGGATCACTTTGATGATTACCTGTTCATTCCCTCTGGGGCACCTGGCATTAGCCACTGTCAGAAGACAGGATACTGGACTAGAAGGACCCTTGGTCTGACCCAGTATGGCTGTTCTTATGTTATGTTCACAACATCCTCTGGCAAGGAGTTCCACAGGTTGACTGTGCATTGTGTGAAAAAATACTTCCTTTTGTTTAAAACCTGTTGCCTATTAATTTCATTTGGTGATCCATAGTTCTTGTGTTATGAGAAGGAGTAAATAACACTTCCTTATTTACTTTCTCCACACCAGTCAGGATTTTATAGACCTCTATCATATCCCCCATTAGTCATCTCTTTTCCAAGCTGAAAAGTCCCACTTTTATTAATCTCTCCTCATATGGTATCTGTTCCATGCCCCGAATCATTTTTGTTGCCCTTTTCCGAATCTTTCCCAATTCCAATATATCTTTTTTGAGCTGGGACGACCACATCTGCACTCAGTATTCAAGATGTGGGCATACCAGGGATTTATATAGAGGCAATATGATATTTTCTGTCTTATTATCTATCCCTTTCTTAATGATTCCCAACATTCTGTTTGCTTTTTTGACTGCCGCTGCACATTGAGTGGATGTTTTCAGAGAACTATCCACAATGACGCCAAGATCTTTTTTGGATGGTAACAACTAATTTAGACCCCATCATCTGATATGTATAGTTGGGATTATGTTTGCCAATGTGCATTACTTTGCATTTATCAACATTGAATGTCATCTGTCATTTTGTTGCCCAGCCAGCCGGTTTTGTGAGAACTTTCTGTGGCTCTTCGCAGTCTGCCTGGGACTTAACTATCTTGAGTAGTTTTGTATCATCTGCAAATTTTGTATCATCTGTTTACCCCTTTTTCCAGATCATTTATGAATATGTTGAATAGGACATATGTGAGATAGTTTAATTTGGAGAAAATGTATTTAATTTTTCTTTAAAGATATTTACAAGTATAAACATTCTACACCTCCAAAGAAAAGGAAGTCCTAGAACTTTGTAACCTGAATTTTCTCCTACCTTCCCTTTCTGAGGATGCAACATGGGGCAAAAATAATTTTAAAATATTCAATTATAGATGATTTTATGTGCTCCAAATTGTTATAACATCAGCTATTAAGTAATTGAAAATCATTCATGTATGACACATTTTAAAATAGCTTACATTAGGATGGAAAAATGTAAACTTAAAAGCCTGATCTTGCAAATATTTACACAAGTAGCCCCACAAATTTCAGTGAAACTCTTTCACATAGGTAAAGTTACTCATGTGCATAAGCATTTGCCAGATGGGACTCTAAAGTTGTCCATTTAAGTACCCAAAAGTCAAAAAATGACAGTGGTAAAGTTGTATGCTGTGTTTTTGTAGTCCCGTCAGTCCCAGGATATTAAAGAGATAAGGTGAGTAAGGTAATATCTTTTATTGGACCAACTTCTATTGGTGAGAGTGTCAAGCTTTCGAGCTTACTCAGAGCTCTTCTTCAGATCTGGGAAACGTACTCAGAGGGTATGTCTACATAGCAATATAAGGCTCAAACCTAACCCCCCTTCCATCCACACACCAATTGTGTTAACCTAGGGCTCGAACCAAGGGTCCCAGGACCCTGCAGGGCTGGAGGGTGTGAGCCTGTGTTAAGCTGGGACCAAGGGTCTGAGCCCTATTGCTTTCCTGTATGCACGAGGCCCCAACTTGACTCAGGTCCTAGAAGTCCTCTGACTGTATCCCATAGTTCCTTGGGGCAACGCCCTTAATCCTCTCTATGCTGACAATCATGGTGCAGTGTATTGCACTCTATTGCAAATGGAAGCCACACGTCTTTGCAAATTGCAGCAGCTGAGGTCAGCATGAACCCATTATCTGCAGAACACCAGTCTGCAAGCACACTATCAGAGAGCCTGTAGGGTTTTCAATGGAGAGCGATCAGAAGCTTTTTGCAAAGAGAGCTGCTTCCTGGTCACAAGCGCACAGCCAGATTTTGGTGCATGCTTCCTGGGCAACCCTGCACATGCAGCTCCAGGGAGCACCACGATGGGGTGAGGGGGGTGGAAGAACCTGAGAGCAGAGTGGGGACTAAGCCATGGCCCTGCAGCTCTCGGCTCAGCACAGCTGGGGGAGGGATGACCCCCAACACCCTGGCCACTCCCCCTCCCGCAGGGCAACCATTTGGTCCTGCTGCACTCTCTCTCCCTGGCTCCTGGGTCACCTCCCCCTTCAGGGGCTACATGTGCAGAGGCGCCTGGCCAGCATGCACCATGAGGGTGGTGAGTGGGAGCCAGCCCCAAAACTTCCCCATTGCCTCCCAGGGATCCCTTATCTGCCGAGGCACTTCACTGCTCTGCAGCCAGCGGCAGCAGGCGAGGGGTGGGGGTTTTCCTCTGAAACCTACATTTTATATCACACTTCAAAACAAACAGACAAAAATCAATACAAAAACAACCCAACAAAAACACCTTCATCGAACATCCCATTTTAAAAAAGCATTGCAGTTTTGTTTTAATAGTTGACAGCTCTGGAGACTGATGTCTAGAGCCCTGCACATATGTGGATATCAGCTTTATATCTGCAGACATCCACATCCACGGATGCGGATATCCACAGATCATTTTTGCAGATCGGATGCGGATACAAATTTTGTATCTGTGCAGGGCTCTACTGATGTCTTAAATATCCTCAAAACAAGGGCACCTGGCATTTTCCTGCCATTGTGACTCAGCCTAGAGGTGGAGAGCCCAGTTCTCAGATTAGATGGTAGGCTTCTCAAACCGTGCAGTCGTAGGCCTAAAACACTTGGGGGGGAGGGGGGGTGCTAGCCACTCTGGGATAGGGTTACTTTGACTCGGGTCTGTGCACTGCAGTGTGGACGCCAGAGTCCTAGGTTCAAGCACGGGTCAGAAAATCCTTAATCTAGGGTTAAAATGCAGTGTAGATGCTCAAGCCCAGGGTTCCCTGACACTGGTCAGCTGACTCAAGTCCCACGAACCAGAGGCTTACATTGCTGTGTAGGTTTCAGAGTGGTAGCCGTGTTAGTCTGTATCAGCAAAAAGAACGAGGAGTACTTGTGGCACCTTAGAGACTAACAAATTTATTTGGGAATAAGCTTTTGTGGGCTACTGATTACTCTCGTTATAGTTAGTATGGCAACATTTTTTCATGTTCTCTGTATATATATATATATACACTTCCTACTGTATTTTCTACTGCATGCATCCGATGAAGTGAGCTGTAGCCCACAAAAGCTTATGCCCAAATAAATTTGTTAGTCTCTAAGGTGCCACAAGTACTCCTGTTCTTATTGCTGTGTAGGCATACCCTGAGCGTCACAGCTAAATACAAGGTGGAACAGATTGTTTAGCATAAGTAGTTAACACATATTTGAAGGGACCATTCAAGGTAAAGTGGCCCGTTAGCACCCCTACAGTCATAGGCGGGAATGAAGGGTGGGGAAAAGGCAACTGGAGGGCAGCGGTTGTTAGTGGCTTATAGATTCTTGTAATCCAGCGTCTCTATTCAGTCCATGATTTTAAGTCTAGCAAAGATATGAATTTAAGCTCCCGCGCTCGTCTTTTGAAAGTGTTGTGCAGGTTTCCTTTGAGGATGAGGACTGATAGGTCAGATATAGAGAGTGATCAGGATTAGGGCTGAGGAAGCCCCAGAGAGGGCACAGAGCCTATGTGCTGATGACCCTGTCTCTTCTGAAGATACCAGAGATCTGCAGATTTCAGGGACTGAATCCACCGCTTGTCTGAGGAGGAAGACCAAACCCACCACAAGATGAATGAATCAGGAGGAAACTAGTTTTGTTAGTTTCCTTTGTTAAGGGAATATTGTAGGATTTTCTTGCCCACTGCAACTCCTCCAGTTGTTTTTTCCATTAAAGGGTATGATAGGCTCACATGTTATTAAGTTCCTCATTTTCACGCATATTAGATTCAGTCACAGATTTAATTAACTCACAAAAAGAAAAGGGCAATTGAAGAAAGAAATTAATCTTCACTAGGCATATGTTTATGTCTATAACATATAATGTTACTCTGATGTGCTTGCTACCGAGAGATTGAAAAAGAGAGTGTGTGGGTTTTTTATTCTCTCAGTTTGTAAGGAGCATAAAACACAATTATGCCTGCAATACATTTCAGAACATTTTTTCCAATGACCTTTTAGGGCACAGTAAAAAAATTTTGTAGGTAGAGCTGGTTGAAATGCATTTTGGGGGTGGGGGGGGAAGGGAGACACAAAATATATATTCTGAAGTTTTCAAAATAAGATTTTTATTTTTTTGGGGGGGGAATCATGGATTATTAAACAACACAGGCACTAATGCAGAATCTTGAAGCACCTCACTGTTCACCTTTCGCCACGATAAAAGTTGACCATTCAAATCCAACTTTTTGTTGCCTGTCTCCTACCCAGTTCTGGATCCATAACTATACTTTGTCTTTAGCCCCATGACTACTTAGTTCCCTTAGTAGCCTGTTGTGAGGTATTTTGTCAAAGGCCTTTTGAAAGTTTAAATAAATTATATCAGCTGGTTTTCCTTAATCACCTACTTTATCGATCCATTTGAAGGACTTTCCTTTGCAGAAAATGTACTGGTTATACCCTACCATGAACTTCCACGTTTTTAATTCTACTTTTTGTTATAATTTCTACCAATTTCTCTGGTACAGATATAAGGGCTTATTTGTCTATTTTTCAGGATCACCCCTAGAGTTTTTTTAAAAATACATGTACATTTGCTTCCCCTCACCGCTTTCCTATAGCAGCAGTAAGAGAGAAATTAAGAGACATAGATTTTCTCTTAGGCCTGGTCTACACTAGGCGTTTATGTCGACTTTAGCGCCGTTACATCGACTTAACCCTGCACCCGTCCACACCACGAGGCCATTTAGTTCGACATAGAGCTCTCTTTAAATCGATTTCTGTAATCCTCCCCAACGAGAGGAGTAGCGCTAAATTCGAAATGGCCATATCGAATTAGGCTAGGTGTGGATGGAAATCGACGCTAATAGCTCCGGGAGCTATCCCACAGTGCACCACTCTGTTGACGCTCTGGACAGCAGTCCGAGCTCGGATGCTCTGACCAGCCACACCCCGGGAAAATTTGAATTCCTTTTCCTGTCTGGGCAGTTTGAATCGCAGTTTCTGTTTTGACACCGTGGCGAGCTCAGCAGCAGTGGCAACGATGCAGAGCTCTCCAGCAGAGATGGCCGTGCAATCTAATAGAAAGAGGGCCCCAGCATGGACGGATCGGGAAGTCTTGGATCTCATCGCTGTGTGGGGAGATGAGTCCGTGCTTTCCGAGCTGCGCTCCAAAAGACGGAATGCAAAGACCTATGAGAAGATCTCTAAAGCCATGGCAGAGAGAGAATACAGCCGGGATGCAACGCAGTGCCGCGTGAAAATCAAGGAGCTGAGACAAGGCTACCAGAAGACCAAAGAGGCAAACGGACGCTCCGGATCCCAGCCCCACACATCCCGTTTCTACGAGGCACTGCATTCCATCCTAGGTGCGGCCGCCACCACTACCCCACCCCTGACCGTGGACTCTGAGGATGGGATATTGTCCGCGGCCGGTTCCTCAGCGGACGGGGAAGAGGAGGAAGGAGATGAGGAGGACGAGGCAGTCGACAGCGCTTACAACGCTGATTTGCCCGACAGCCAGGAGCTCTTCATCACCCTCACAGAGATCCCCTACCAACCCTCCCCAGCCGTTATCCCAGACACAGATTCAGGGGAAGGATCAAGCAGTAAGTGTTTTAAATATCTAAACATTTATTTATAACATAACTGGCATATTTAAAATATTAACAATAGCTAAAGTGCTTTAAAACATGTAAACATTTATTTACAACAAAACAGGAAGATTTAAAATATTAACAGTGGGTAAAGTGCTTCAAAACATGTAAACAGGAAAGTCCAACAAAACGGGAATCTGTGCAAAGTGTATCATGATTAGTCTGTCTTTGGGCGCTTCAATATATAGTCTATTTTCAAAAAATTTCACAATGTCCGCTTCATGATTATACTGCCCAAAACGCTGCACTCTTTTGTCCCTCCAAGGGCACCTAACCCAAAAACTGGTCAATGTATCCGGGGATAGAGGCGACATCCTCCGGGGAGAACTCCTCATAGGTCTCCTGCAGGTGTTTTTCAAGCCTCATGAGCAGGTTCCTGGGCAGGGAGAGCTTATTAGGCCCCCCGTGGTATGAGACGTTTCCCTGCCACAACGCCAGCAGGTACTCGGGGATCATGGCCTTGCAGAGCATTGCAGCAAATGGCCCCGGTTTCTGCAGGCTGTCACGAAGCATCCGCTCCTTCTGGCTCTCCGAGACCTTTAGGAGGGTGATGTCTGGCATGACTCCCTGCTGTGAATTAGGTAGGGGAAAGTTAGTATTGGGACTGCTTGCCCGTCCCTTTACAGAACTGCAACCGCCGGTTTACAGCCACGCGGTTTACAGCCGCGAGGGGGTGGGACAGGGCCAGAGTTCATGCTTGCAGGATTGCTGCCAGAAGAGACTCGCATTGCTTTCTATGCGAAAGGAGGCCAGTGCCACTCTTAAAGTTTTAAGCAGCCACAAGTCTACGGCTTACCATGTTTGCCAGCTAGACAAAGTCCGGTGTCCTGCCCCGCTCCTCAGCTCGCCACAGCAAGACCGCAGGCACTGTAGGCGAGGGC
>NW_020715753.1:0-16537 GCF_002925995.2 Terrapene triunguis
ATGAGGCCCTCTTCACTTTTAGGGCAGTGACTCAAATCCATCTTAAGTTATTGATACTTACAGGGGTGAAATCCTGGGCCCATTGAAGTCAATAGGACTTTTGTCACTAACTTCAGTGGGCCCAGGACCCTACCCCTTTGCTTTGGGATAAAAAAATCATACAATCCATTATTTGTTGGGTGGAGAAGGACACATTCTTTGCCCTTCTCTGCCTTCACTATCCAACCATGAATCTGAGTCTAACTTTACATCAGCAGCAAAATGTGGCTGCAAATGTTAGTGATTTGGTTTGCCTTTCAAGGACTGCTCTATTGACAGTGGCACATGTCCCAAATGTTGTCCCAGTCCCGCCACCCACCGGAATTCCACACAGACATATAGGTCCTCACTAGCAGAGTCCATGCAGGATCTGGGTTGATATTAGTAACCTGTGTTCTCTCCTGGGTAATGATTAATCAACTGACCCTGAAGCATTGACTATTTTCTCTGTCTAATTTATGAATACATATTAAAAACTATAGTAATTTATTCAGTTAAGTGTCTGATGGGGGGAATGTTCTATCACACCTTGCATGATGTGGGACAGATAACAGAGCCTCTTTGTAAATGCCCCATGCCAGTGCAGTCAATGAAAAATCATTGATTTTTCCATTTTGGGGTTATTTGCATTTCTTAGTTATAGGTCCCTTTATATTGTATGGCTTAGTGGTTTTTATATGGATTTGGCTATAATCCTGCAGACACATAAATATCATATATGCACAAAATAGTGTGTGTATTGCAGTATAATTATATTGCATAATGGACAACCAAGAGTGGCAAACAGTGACATAGAAACATACCAGCCTGAATGAGACAGGAGCTATTCCTAAGTGACTTGAGTCATTATTAGTGAGTGGAGGTGATCCTCTAGTCCCACTCTTCAGCACTGTTTAGGGGACCTGGATATCAGATGGCCATTGAAGCTTGGGTGTTCTAGGGTGATTGGCATACTGACTAGTGTCTAGAGTAGTGTCCTTTGTGGCAGAGAAAATACAGGACTTGGTTTAAGTTAAGATATACTATGGATTCTTTATTGAGGCTGCTGGACACAGCTATACTTTGGTGTTCTCTTAGCAGAATCTGGCCAATTCGCACAGTGGGAGAAGCTTGCATGCACAACTGCTTCCCACGCTGTAACTGCTCTGTGAATAAGCAGAGCACTGAGTCTGCCAAGTGGTCAGTCTGGCACTTCTCACAAGTGATTACAGACTTTATATAGTGAGCTGTAATTACAGGTTGCACTCTATTGGGAGCAGCACGTTGTTGCTCTTTGTATTTTTTAATATTTTCCCATGCAGTCCATCTGAGCCCAAGCACCCAATTTCTTCTCATTACAAGGCAGTGCAAGCAATTCTCATTTGGCTGCATTGCAGCAGTTTTACCACACAGCAGAGCAGTTGGTAGGAACTGTTTTCTCCACCATCAGCACCTCTAAGATGGTTGCAAGATCGGTTTGCTGGTCTATTAACTTTATGGGGCCTTCTAAACAGCCTGACACAGGCTCACAAATATGGCTACAGAAAGGGACACAGACTACATCAACAACCAAATCTGCAGTACTACAAATCCCAGAAGCCTTTTTGTGAGTCATTAATTCTTTCTATAGTGCTAATGCCAAACAAAGTCCTGCCTTTTGGTGGAGATGGGGACTCATGCTTCTCCCAGTGATGTCCAGCTAAGAGAAGCAGGGTAAGGAGCACCTATTCCAGGCAGCACAGGTAAATGGCCACAGACAGGAGTGCCAAGAAGTGGCACTGTGATCAGTATGATGGAAAGGAAAAGGGAAGAGGTCCAATGGGGGCACACAATATTCCCAGAAGGTATAAATTGAGAAGGGGGTGGGGAACGTAATGATATTGTGGGAAGCCAAGTGCCCTCTGATGTACATAGTCTTTCAAAAATGTTACTTGTCCCAGGGAAACAGATCCTAGTTGAAAAGCGGAGTTGTTTCTATGAAAATTCTTATAACTAGTGTCTAGATACTAAGGTGGATGGGTGCATTAGAAACTCAAAGATAATGTACTGGTGGCCTAGGAGTTCTTCCTAGTAGTTTTCCCAGTGGTCTGTCTTGAAAACCCCACTGAAGTCTCCTGCATCCAGGTATTTTTAGGAACTATATGAAATAACTTTTTAAAAAAAACCTCTTTTGCACAAGGAAAAAAAAAAGACATTCTTCTCTCCTGGCTTGCTGAATTCAGGTGTTAACAGCAATCCAGGGCTTCATTTATCATTTTTGTTTGAAAATGCAACAGTTGAAATCAGGTGTGGAGCTAGAACTAGGTTTAAATAGGAAGAGTAGGATATTTTGGGCTGAGGACTGGTTCTTAATTCGAGGGTCTGTCTTCTCCTTTGTCAAACTTGGGTTATTGATATTCAAGACACATAGGGGCTTTTTCAATCTATTTTCTGGGGATGGAGGTGTTTTATGATCAAGAGCAAATGAGATGATCTCATCAAAAAAGAAGAAAAATCACATTTTTTTCTATTTTTTTTTCTTTAAAAAAAATCTTAATGCAAACCAGCTCTATATCTGGCTCAAAAGTGAGGAAATGATTCTTGTGAAAATGTTGTCAATTTTGTCAATCCTTCCTTTTTAAAAAAAATAAAAATTAAATTTGTATAGCTAAAGCAATTGGAGGCTCTGGGTGGTGGATTATAGAAGGAAACAAACTGTGTTCACTGAGCTATCTTGTATGAATGAATAAATTTTGTACACTCCCTTATATCAATGGTAAGAGGCCCATTAAATGTATTAATGAAATATGTATTTGAAACATAGTAACATAGATAAAGAATGTAGAGATCTAGAATGATTTCCCATTCCCTCAGCAATCCTTCACCTTGTGGCTCAAGAGAGTGTCTCACTGAGTCAAGCAATAATGCAAAAATATACTGCAAAATGCCAAATTAATTGCACAGCATGTGTCTCCAAACCTTGCAATTTCTACAACATGCAGGGTACAATTTAATTATGTATCGTTATCCAGGGACTGCTGTCAGGGAGACTGCTCGTCTCTGCATGAAGCATTTCAAATTAAAACAAAGAAAAAATGTGTGAGCGAGTGGAAAAAGTGCACTCGGTTCCTGCAAAGCATCTCAAATGCCAATTAAAAAGATTAAATAAAATGAAATGCAATTTTGAGCTATTATTCCAGAAATCACATCCACAAATTATAAAGCACTATTCCCACTGGAAAGCTAGCAAAAGTTGTATGTCTAATGTATGAACGTTAAGACATTTGTGCCTTGTGAGGCAACTGTAATATAGGAAACATAATGTAGCCTTTGAGGAGAAGATTATGTTGGGCAAAAACGCGCACTGATTTAAAAAAATTATTGAATGCAGGTGAAAGGTGTTGGACTGACAATCTTGGCAACTGAAGTCCAATGTTTATCCACTGAACAAATACAGCATGAGTACTGGCCATCCTCATATTGCTGTGTCCTGACCTGAGGAGGATCATGTCTGTGAGGGAGTCAGCGAAACATCTGGCCCCTCTGCTGGCATTGTCAAAGCAAATGTGAGTCAGGGTTAGTTGTGATGGTAGCCACATAACTCCACATTGCAGAAACATGAACTCATTTTCCATAGGCCGCTGTGTGTGGTGGTGTTATCCATGTGATAAATTGCTGAAACACATGATAAACTTCATTTATCGTCACCTTTTAGTGCCTCATCTGCATTCTTCTCAATAAACCCATCTTCACTGGGGCACATTTGAATGCGTTAGGTCAGTAATTAGCTCCAAATAGCCACCTTTTAAAAGAATCAACCTCCTTTCCCTTCTAAATATGGAATTCCTCCTCAAATTATCCACTCACGTCCCCTTCAAAAAAAGAAATGTCCAGGACAAGCAATATTCAGGTCTTCAACTGTGACACATTAAAGCTCTGAGATCTCATATCCTAGCAGGAATGGAAATAAAAGCCTTATGCCACTGCTGGAAAGGAAAGATTCTCATCTTCTCAATGGGATGCAGTATACCATGGATTATTTTTTTTTTCAATTTACAGTACCAGTGAGCATTATAGTATCTAAACACAGCATTTGCTTCTAACCCCAGAAGGTCCCTGAGATATCTGACTTTGAATTTGTGACATTTTTATGTATAGAAACTAGATTGTATTTTAGATCATTTTTAGAGGTTTGAAAATGTGTTGGTTGACTCAGAGTCCAGCATCTCTGGTGTAAAGTGGTGCACTATTGACTTTAGTAGAGTATACTAATTTCCACCAGCGAAGGATCTGGTCCTATTCTTACTAATACACCTGGATTTTCAGGTAGAGAGGTCCCAATTACATTTGTTTTTTTAAAAAGCACTCTAAATTAGTTTTCCTGCGAAATATGTGGTATATATCGTATGTGCTGGTGGAGTACAAGGGTTTGTCAGCACTCATCAGGATGAGTTGCATCCTTTAGTTCAAATAAATTTGTTAGTCTCTAAGTACTTTGCCACAAGTACTCCTATTCTTTAGTTATATTGTCATCTGTGCTGAGTACTGTGGCTATAACAAACTCATGCCAATGAAACGTGAGTGTGTGTGTGCCCGCGCGCACACATACTCTGTTTAAAATTAAATAGGTTTTATACATCTACTGTTATTTCCAGGAATTTTTTATAACACTGAATTGGCATGCTGATGTATACTGTGAATTAGTGATGTTTTGGTATTAAGTATTAGTTGAACAAACAAAAGAGGAAATGTTTGTATTGTGTTGGAGGTACCTTTTCAGGAATGGGCATATCAAGAATGCTGAAATTATCATGACACTGAAGTCATATGTGAAATCTAAGATCTTACCTCATACGTAGGGGAAATTTAGAGTACTTCATCAGCAATAGATGACAGTTCCTAATAGGGATGGCTGTTTAAACATTCAGAATTAGCCAGCTGAATTAAGTTATTGTATCTTTTATAACCCCTCTTTTTAGATTGGAAGCTGTTCAGGTTATGTCTTCCATTCTCTGGCAGTAAGCCATGTAAATTTATGGCTCTATATAATTGATTGATAGTGCTCTCATATATGGCGTAAATAAAATATACAATAAATGTTATATTGCTCAATATCAATTTGTTGAAAACACGTACATCCTAACCAAGCTCTCAGAATGATTTCAAACAAGATTACCACATTAAATATTTGGATTTATGTAAGCATATAATTATTTTTTGCATTGTCTATTCAGCCTGAAGAGTGGATTAGATGTGTGGGGTTCTATTTACTTATTACACCAGTGAGAAATCTGAAAATATGTGGCAGAATACCAACCTCTGAGCAGGGTTTATAACCAACCATACATTTAATACTTGATTTCAAATTAGGCTGGAAAGAATCCTTTTTTACTGTAAAAGGTAAAGTAATTGCAAAATTCTCAAGATACAGTGGGTCAGATCCTCAGGTGGTGTGAACCAACTCCACTTATGCACACATATTTTCATTGATGTAGTTCAAAGTACAGATTGAAGGCTGTATAGTGTATACTCTATTATGGAACTTGTCTAAGACATCAAACATGCCAGGGTGTTTGTTGTTGTTTGGATGACTAAGTACATAATCGGAAGCAGCATCTGTTCTGTAGGAAAAGCAAATTTGATTCATTTTGGCGTTTTCCTTTTTTTACATATATGAATATTAGACAGGTGTGTGCAGTAATTTTTTCGTTCTTGTGACTCTTTACATACTAGTTTCTACACTTAAAAAAAAATGGGCCAACTCCTCTGCTGGTGCGAATCAGCAGGGTTCTGGCCTGATATTGTTTAACATAGAAGTTAATTTCACAGATATGCTAGTTTAAATTTCAGGGTCAAATTCTGGCCTCCTTCTACAGGTCATGGCTTGGTAGTAAGGAAAATGATGGATACATTTTACGATAACTATTCCCTGACCTGAAGGCTTCACATTTTCTTGGCGAGCCTTCCTAGACAGATAAAGGTGTGATGCTCCAGAATCCCAGTAATGCTCCTTCTGTGGTCTTTATTGTGAACCTTTTTGGCTGATGCTGGTGCCCTACCCGAGTTTGGTCAAGGAATTGCACTGAAAATCTACATTTTTGCTCTTTCCTCCATGTAATGGGCTAAAGAGGAACAAGTGATGGCACAGCTATGATTTTTATGTGGTCTCCTGAACTCAATGGTATCATAATTATATTCTCAGACATCGTGCTAATGGGTGCAATAGAAAACCCAAAGATAGATAAAGGGGCCAGATTCTTAGCTTGGTTTCAGTGGAGCTGTGCTAATTCATATCAATATTTGGTTTGTACACCCTGATTAGCATTGTACACCCACCTGGCACTGGTTTAAATGACCACACAAGGTGCTGGACAACAGAGAATCTGGCCCAATATGTTAGCGGATTAAAGAAGAAATTATTGGAAATGCAGGGGATAAATAGGTAGAGAGAGAGAGAGAATTATTTAAGTATCTACAGAGCAGTCTAAATTTACCCATTACATTTTACATTATAGAGAGATAGAACAGTGCAGATTCAATGCAACTTCTGAATACTAGTATGGGGACTATTTATCCACAAAATTGTTTCGTAATGATACAGTCTGCAGGAATCCGCATTACTTATTTAGGACCATATACAGTAATTACTCATTGCCTTAAGATAAATTGAATCAAATATGTAATTATGGCTCACAAGGGAGAAAAGGTACAAAGTAAAAATGGTGCTGGACATTGGCTCCTGTAATCCTGGATACAGAGGTATTGTGGCTTCCTGGCCTAGAATGTCAAGCTGGGAGGAATTGGCTTGCCCTAATTTACCTGTCTGTGGGAATGTTTGCTTTATATTCCTCCTATCACTGGTGTACGTTTCCCTCGTGCACAGTATAAGCCAGTCAGATTCAGTTTGGGCCGAGTCTCAGGCGGGAGATGAGGATCTTTGGTCCAATAGGCCCCTATCTTCTGGAACTCAGTAAGTGAGACATCAGCCATAGCCCCATCATGCTTTTTACCTGCATAACTGACATGGGTCATTTACAAAAGAACCTTCCTCACCCCCACCCTCTCATGCACTGGGATACTGAAGCAATCTCAGTGCAAGCCTCAACACCCTTTCCCCGGAGCTACAGAAAATGAGAAGTGGATAATGATGCATCCTTTCACTACAGTGTCACAAATGTTTCATTATAACATTTATACTCAGGTCTGTATCAATATTTCTGCCTCTGATTCATAATTGAAGTAGTGATATTCATTTACTCATTAATGGTGCAATTTTTCTTGCCATGTTTCATTAGAAGCCTTATTATCTCCACAATTATTTTTGCCCCTCTTCAATTTTTTCTGTTTAATCATACATGTTTGACTTGATTTGCTCCCTATCTCTATTCCATGAACTGCATTTCATGATGATGAAACTTTGCTTTGTCAATGTGAGAGTGTCCTTGCCAATCAGCGTGTCAGCAGCATTCATTCTTGATGACATCCTGAAATGAGACTGAAGACAGGGAGAGAGAAGTTTTTTTTTTTTTTAAGCAGGCTGAAAAAGCTAATAATTAGGTGCACCTGCATTAAGTTATTTCTTAAATAACATTTCTTTTTAGGAGCTTAGAGGGAAATCTAGTCTCAACCTCGTGGCTGGATTTTAATAGAAAAGACAAGTTATTTGTTCATACCAAGCATCTGCAAGCCCTTAAAAAACAAACAAACAGCCCCTAGATGTGATATTTTTTTGTTTTTACACAATTCATTAAGGGCCTATGGTGAGTTCTATGCAATAAATGCTTTTTTATTTCTAGGCGAGCCAGTTTTCTGTCTTTCTCCTGTTTTATGACCTTATACTTCTTCAGAGAGTGGGAAACTCTTTGCCAACAATGGGATAATTGTGTGGAAGTGAAAGTTAATCTGTCACACCACTGCATTGTTGTACTTGAACCCTGAGCCGCAGTGTGGATTTATTCACTTTTTCCATAGTCATTCATTGTTCAGAATATAGTTGTGCATTGCCTGAATAATCCTGGATTACAAATTCTTTGGGGAGCGAGCATGAAACCCCTTTCCCCAACTCTCTCAGGTTTCATCCTACATTGACAGAGTATCATCTAATGAAAACCATGTTAGAAGTAATCATTCAGCTTGATAACTGGCTAATGAGGAAGATATGCAGATGTGTGGCTAATTACCTATTGTAATGCTTTTTGCTCTCTGGTGAGCATAATCTTGTTTGGTTCTTATATAACTCAGTGTGATATCTGTGGTGATATATTAGCGCTTTTCAAATATTAACTAATCCTGATAGGCAGGAAGGGAATGGACAGCTGAGTGAATAATTTGCAACTAATAATTTATCTGATGAATGTAACCTCTTCCAACTCATTGAATATCCATAAACAGAATGTGGAGTCCCTTAAATTAGGCAAGGGTTTGTATATATGCTGCATAACAGCAGAATTAGTCGCAGGAGGCATTGACAGACACACAGCTCCTCCTTGCTTAGGGTGACCAGATGTCCCAATTTTATAGGGACAGTCCGAATTTTTGGGTCTTTTTCTTATATAGGCTCCTATTACCCCCACCCCGATTTTTCACACTTGCTGTCTGGTCACCCTATCCTTGCTCTGGGGATACAAACAGTGTTACTTATACCAGCAACAAAGCATGATGCTCCCCACAACAGCTCAGTTCCATTGGCCAATGAGTAAGGGTTGTGGTGCTAAGGCTCAACCCATTCCCTGCCTGGAGTTGTCAGCCTCTTGCTGCTGTACAGCTGGCTCCAAGCTCTGGGTAGCCCGACCGAGGCTGTACTCTCCCTTGTGGTGACATGGAGGCCAAGTCACCGTTTAACCCTTATTCATTATTTGAAATAAGTCAGACCCTTATTTATTTTTCATGCGGAATGCTCTGGGCACATTTGATTTGTGCTCTCTCTGCGTGGCTAGTTGGAGTTAATCGGATAAGTTGTAGAGTATCATTTAAGTTCTCTGATTAGATGCGTTTCTGCTCAGAATATTTGTATGTGCAAATTTAAAAATCAATGCCTGTGAATATTTGGACATGGAACTTGGAAATTTGCTTTCAGGGAATGTCTGCGGAAAGTTAGCAAAAGGGTAGCCACATTGCTGTGTAGCGACGAACAAATATTTATACATATCATGTATACAAGCTCCTGGCAAAGTGGTTTATAGGTGAAATTCACCCTGTGCAGTCTTTTACTTTTTTCAAAAGCTAAATCCCCATTACACAGATGGGGAAAACTGAGGACAAAGCAGTCTCTTTGAAGACTAGGATTACAACTCAGGAGTTTGTCTCCCGGTCATTTGCTTAGACCATACTGTCTCTGTATTGCAGAGATGGATGTTGTGTTGTGTTTTAATTTATATATGCACAACACATTGCATCCCTATATATATTTAAATTTCACATTGATAATGTTATATTGGTGGAAACATGTTCCTGGTAGGTCAGTTGATAGTAGGAGATTTCCAGCATCTCAAGCTGCATCCAAACCAGAAACTGAAACCAATGTGGCTGGGTTGTTCATATTAGAGACTTCTGTTCTTTACCCATCTCTTGTGATAGAAAATATTCTGATGGATAGTGATCCAATTCCCATTATCTAGTGGACTAGGGATCTGATCCTGCTGCCCTTGAAGTTAGTGGCAACGGGCCCTCAATGAATATCCAGAAATGATGAATGATCCTTGAGAATCGGAGTTCTGGTTAGAATTGTGACCTGAGTTAGATCAACCCTGTCAAGTACAGCTGGCTGGAAATTTTCTAAAGGAACATTTTCCATCAGAAAACACCTATTTGTCAAAATGGAGCTGGGTGTCTGAGTACGTCTACATAGCCCACAGAAGTGAGCCTCCCAGCCTGGGTCGACAGAATCATAGAGCCATGGGGTTAGAAGGGACCACACGGGTCATCCAGTCTAACCCCTGTCCAAGAAGCAGGATTTGTTGTGTCTTAAAAATAGCTGTGTAGATGGCGCTTTAAAGCTGTGTCTCAGGCTGGAGCTCGTGCTCTGAAGCCTATGGAGGGATAGGGTGGGCTTCAGCGCCTGAGCTCCAGCATGAGCCACAGCTTGAAAAGCACTGTCTACACAGCTATTTTTAGAGTGCTAGTATGAACCCTGCTTGCTGGAGTCTGTCCACCTGGCCTGGGAGACTTGCTTCCATGGGCTGTGAAAACCTACCCCCAGTGCTTCTAGGCTTTCCGCTCCATGGCAGGGAGCCTGGTAGCTCAGGAAACCCTGGGAGCCCCAGAATAAATTAGGTTTGTCAGGATTCCTGACCTCATTGTGGCCCAGCAGGCAGGAACCAGCTGTCTGGAAGCCTAGTCAATTTTGTTTAGAAAAAGTCAAAACAAAATGTTTAGACTTTTCAAAATAAAACTTCCCGACTCCCCCCATTCCACAGGAAATTTAGAAAGTGACAATTTTCATTGTGATGCAGAATTACAACTACACCTCTACCCCGATATAATGCGACCCGATATAACACGAATTCTGATATAACGCGGTAAAGCAGTGCTCGGGGGGGAGGGAGGGGGGAGGCTGCACTCCGGCACATCAAAGCAAGTTCGATATAACGCGGTTTCACCTATAACGCGGTAAGATGTTTTGGCTCCCAAGGACAGCGTTATATCGAGGTAGAGGTGTATGGCACTTACTGTGAAATGGGAATTCTGGGTTCTAACCAGCCCTACTGTAGAGCTATCCCAATCTTAGCTTCAGTGGATAAAGTTCCATTAACTTAATAAACCCAAACTGAGCTATCGCTATCCTCCCTACATACTACCACTTAAAAACCATGTAGGTATTTCTTTAATTTCACAGCAAGAGTATAGAATAGGTAGGGAGGCTATAAGGTTTCCAAGGGCTAGTAGATGCTTCTGTTTATTGACAGCGAATGAGCTGTGAGTCCATGAAGTGAGATAAGGAAATGCCAGTCAGTTGCTGCAGATTACTTCATGAATAATGTCATTTCATCCCCCTGCACACAGCGTTAAAATGCCTTTTGATATAATCACTGCACAGATGGGACCCAGGATCATCTGTGGTTGGTTTGTTGCTCCCTGGAAAGGGAGAGCTCAATCAGAGAAAGTTGTGGTTCTAGTAGAAATAAATAAATGCAATAAAAAGGAAAAACATTTTCTTTTAATCGCCATTATTTTTTTTTATTTAATCTTCTCACATGCTGGTGGCAGCATAAAGTGTTGTGTAATGAAAAAAAAGTTGACCAAAAAGGATGGGTTAGATGGTTTTTAAAGACCCTACCAGCTGCTGGTGGGAAAGAGATTTTTAAAATAGATTGGGTCTGTTTTACTGCTTATACTTACAGCCCTAACAAAAATAAAGCATAATGGAGCTAACTAAAGCTGTCAGTATTTTTAATTAAATAGATAGAGGACAAAATACAAGAAAATATTCTTTAGAGAACAGGCTTGAACTGTCAGAGGGAAGGAGGGAGGCTAGCTGACTTAATGGGTCTCTTCCATCACAGATGGCTTCTGATTCTGTTATGCAGTTGGAATGCATACTTGTCCATGTACTGTCTTTCCAGATAAGAGATCGACCTATACCAGAACACAGATGACAATGCTCATGAGATCACTGGCAAAAGTTATGCAGGCACTTTAGAAAAATTAGATAGACCACAGGTCTGATGCAATATGACAAATCCTATGCCTGTATACACACATGGTTATTATTGGGCAAGATTCTGGCTGCTATAACTCAGAATACTCCTGCAGTTGAGAGAGCTGAAGATTTGACCCACGAATAACTCTTTGTGGATAATAGTTGTCTGTTAATTATGTTAACACTAAAATCTACCATCTTGAACCTTGTATCATCATTTGCAGCTGTGCAAAGCGTGTATGTAATGATACCATATTAGAATGGCAGCACTTTACACCCACATGGCTGTAAGTGACTACACAAGGCAGTGGAGAATTGGGTGCACCTGACTGAATACCCAGTCCTGCTCCATTGAAGTCTATAGCAAAATTCCTACTGAATTCAGTGGTGCAGGAGCTGGGCCTAAATGAATAGTTACATATCTGCAGTGTGGGTGTTCCTTGCATTTTATGCAGAGAGGAGAAGGGATTTGGCTGTTTAACACCTTTTAAGAATCATGGGTTCCTCCACAGGCTAAGGCAGATATATAGCCCCCATTACCACAGTGAATTCATCCTCGCAACACTTCTGTGTTCAGATGGGCACAGGCAAACTAAGGCCCAGATTCACAAAGGTATCCAGGTTCCTGCCTTCCATTGATTTTAATGTGATTTGTTCAAGGTCACTCAGGAAGCCTCCAGAGTAGCAGAGACTTAAAGTCCCAAGCTAGCCCCTAACCTTTTTCTAACACCCACATTAAAGAGATTCCTCTTTCAACATCCCCTGTTGCTACTTTGTGTGTTTTTTCCCCCTCCAATGTTGAGGCTAGAATGTTCAGTACCAGGTAAATTAGCTGAAATGATAATAAATCTAGATGAATGCCACAGTAACATAGAAATAAACATGCATTGAAAACTGTGTCTCCTACAATCAATTTGAATTCTTTGAGGGAATGAACAAAGTAGTAACTTTATAGGAGGACCAGTAGATATAATAATTATACTGACTCTCAAAGATTCTGTGACAGTCAGTTAAATAAACTAAAAAGTCACAGGGTGAACGGTAAATTATTGTAATGGATTCAAAACTGGTTGAGAGAGAGAGAAAACAAAGGGGGTAGAGATAAATTATTTTCAACACGGAAGAAGGTTAATAATGGGTTGCCTGAGAAGTCGCACTGGGCTAGTGCCGCTTAATATATTTCATGTAATTAATCTGGAAAGAGGGTGGGGTGAAGCATAAAATTATTCAGGCTCCGATTCGCCACTACTCAGAATGGATTCTTTTCTTAATTGATAGCACATTATAGATACTAGTAACAAAGTTGATCAACTACCTGTGTTAAATATACACAATATATAATGTAAAAAATTGAGGTATGTAAACAGAGGCTTTCTCTGGGGGCCTGATTTTGCTTCCACTAAAATCCATGGAAGTTTTGGCATGGTCTTATTGGACCAGGCCTCAGATATTTAATTCCTTATTTACACACGTAATACCATTGACTTCAGCTGATGTGATTAAAGCAAGCATGGTGTGCCAATGCTATGAAGTTTTTGAGTAGCTGCATCAGCAAGTGGAAAGCTGGCACTTTTATTTCTGGCTAAATGCTATTAGTCTTATTGTTACCGCATTTCCCCAACCATCTGACTCATCAGCCTGTTCTGTCCTGTCGAATGCTTAGACTGCAAACTTAGTAGGCCAGAGCACAACAGGGCCCTGCTCCTTGACTGGAGTTCTTAAGTGCGACCACAAGACAAATGAATAACTAGTGTATTCTTCAAGAAAATTGTGTGGTCACTTTGAGTGCTCAACACTGTAACTACTACGGCATTTTCCCCTGTGCATTGTAACTACATTGTCATTAATATATATACCAAACCCAGTGCTTTCAACTCCCCACCATGTAAAATAGTGCAAAAGGCTTATAAAAGTTAGTCACCTAAAGCATGTGGGTTGCACTAAAAGAGAATGTATCTATCATCTCTAATGGACATGTACGTGGGGAGGCTAGCCCTTGCTGCTCCTTGCGTTGCTATGGCTATACTATTTTTAGCATTCCAAGTCGATGACAGATAGGGCAAGTATGTTTCCTTGAGCTGGGAATCACACACCCCAGTGCCATGTGTAGACATACCCTTAACCAGCACAAATGATATTCATACCTATGGAAAAACAACAAAGCCTGCACACAACTCCCTGCCCCAGTTTCCTCACCATGCCACATGCCCTTGAGGATTTGGTCAGTGACTTTATGTCTCTCGATGATGACAAGCTCACCTCCTTGAACTGGTTCTTCAGCAGCAGTTACCTCTTTGTCTTAGGGTACTTGCATTTGAATGGGAGACCCTCCAAGTTAACAACCTTTGATTGTTCTGTATTGTTAGCCTCCTACTAGGTACAAGAATTTCTACTCCTGGGGGAGTTCTGCACTAAATAATTACTTTCTGCGCAAAATATTTTAAAATTCTGCAAAATTCTACATATTTTATTTGCCAAAATAACACAATGTAATTATGCCAGTTTCAATAGGGTTACCATATTTCCACAATCAAAAAAAGAGGACACTGGGGGGGGGGAGCCCCGCCCTAGCCTTGCCCCCATCCACTCCCTCCCACTTCTCACCCCCTGACTGCCCCCCTCAGAACCCCAACCCCCCCTGCTTCTTGTCCCCTGACTGCCCCCTGCTGAGAACCCCCCACCCTAACTGCCCCCCTAGAACACTACCTGTCCCCTGACTGCCCCAACCCTTATCCACTCACATGGGTGGCAGGGTTGTAGAAATTTTGGTGGTGCCCAGAACCCACCCCCCCCACCTGCCTAAGGCTCTGGGAGGGGGGTTGGGTGGAGGGAGGAGGTCTGGGGTGCAGGTCCTGGGCTGGGGATTAGGGTGCAGGAGGGGTGCAGGGTGCAGGCTCTGGGATAGAGTTTGGGTGCTGGGTGCAGGCTCCGGGCTGGGGTAGGGGGTGGGTGTGCAGGAAGGGGTGAGGGGTGCAGGCTCTGGGATGGAGTTTGGGGGTGGGAGGGGGTGCAAAGGGAGGGGGTGCAGGCTTTGGGAGGGAGTTTGAGGCAAGAGGGGGTGTGTGGGAAGGGGGAGGGGGTTTGGGAGGGAGTTTGGGGATAGGAGGGGATGCAGGGGTGAGGGCTGTGGGTCTGAGGATGAGGAGTTCATGATGCAGGAGGAGGCTCAGGGCTGGGGCAGAGGATTAGGGTGCAGGGGGATGAGGGCTGGGGCTGAGGGGTTTGGGGCATTGGAAAGGCTCGGGGCTAGGGTGGAAGGGCAGGGTAAGGGCAGCCTGTCTTCCCATTAGTGGATGGGGGACGCTAGGACCAGGGGGCAGCAGACAGCAGTTGCTGCTGGCTCTGGCAGTACAAGCAGACAAGGGAGAGGCAGGCAGGGAGGGGCGGGCCCACGGGGGGGGACACTCACGGAGCGGGGGTGGCAGGTGGAGGCCGGGGACCCATCCAACACTCCCCCACTCCCTGACTGCTCCCCCCCGGACTCCCCTTACCATTCTGGCTCCACGTATAGGCAAAACACGCTGCCCGGTGGGTCGGTTTGTGTGTTACACAGGGCTGCAGACAGAGGGAGGGGGGAGCAGGGGAGGGCTCTGGCTGCTGGAGGCCAATGGGAGCGGCTCAATCGGCCCAGCCGCCCAATCAGCAGCCGCATTCTGCATGGAAGGGAGGGAGGGAGGCGAGGGAGAAAACCCCCCCCGGACATTTTAACCTTGTTACCAATTCCTCCCAGATGGCTATTTAGAGACGCAAAAGCCGGACATGTCCGGGGAAATACGGACGGATGGTAACCCTAGTTTCAATTATTTTGGCAATTTATTTCAAAATACTGGTCAGCAAGTATGTCTGTAACAATACAGAAAACGAAAAAGATTCCCCCAGGAGAAGAGAGTTAAAGAAAGTTCGACACCAACCCAGTTGCTGTATCTGTTATGCTTTTGTTGGGTGCCTCGGTCTGGCTGTGTCACGCTGGGCATATCTTGGGGGGGGGGGGAACTCTGCCTCTCAGGTCTTTTAATCAATTCTTGGAGTTTTTGCCCTGCCCCCTTAAGGATTACCATATTTCAAGTTCCCAAATAGAGGACACTGCCTGAAGGGAGGGGGAGCTGGAGGGGTCTGTGTATGTGTCCTGGGATGGATATTTAGGGGATTCTGGACGGAGCTGCATTTGGCCCCCACTCCAGAGCCCAGCCACAGGCTCTGCTCCGCGCAGCTTTGTTGCTATCCCACACCTGCCGATAGTGGGGTGGGACAATTTAAAGGTTCAGCCGCCCCCGGAACCGCTTAAGTCATGGCCCCCCTTACCCAAAGTCTCCCCTCCCAGAAAGCAGCGGCCCCTTCCTGCAGCTTCCAGCTGTTGCTCCTGCCTCTCCGCATGGGGCGCAGCTCACCAGCTCCGGAAGTTGCCACACAGGGGGAGGGCCCACCTGCACCATTTGACTGAGTGGAGCCCACAAACCCAGGAACCGCAGCCCTCCTGCACAGGCACACTGCAAGCTGGGAAGCTGGGCTCTGACGGGTCCTGTGGCCTCTAGCAGTGGCCAGCAGCTCTGCGGCACCAGTTCTGTGGTGAAAATCGTAATTCTGCACAGAACATTAATTCTGAGCAAATTCTGCATTGTGTAGTTGTAACCCACACACCTCCCAGGTGTGGTGTTCTGTCCCATCTAGTGGCACTGAGACCACTTAGAGTTAATGAGTCTGCTCTACAGCCTTAGCTAAGAGCTTATGCAGTACAGGCTCATGCATTAAGCTCCAGGTTCAATCCCGATGACTAGAGGCTGTTGGTGTTTTAGCACAAGATGAGGGTAAAAGGCAAATGTGTAGGCATAGCACAGTCTCACACTCAAGCCAAAATGGAGTTTGTAGTTGTATATAGCTACACATACACTAATCGGTCACGTC
>NW_020715754.1:0-17425 GCF_002925995.2 Terrapene triunguis
ATGAGGCCCTCTTCACTTTTAGGGCAGTGACTCAAATCCATCTTAAGATATTGATATTTACAGGGGTGAAATCCTGGGCCCATTGAAGTCAATAGGACTTTTGTCACTAACTTCAGTGGGCCCAGGACCCTACCCCTTTGCTTTGGGATAAAAAAATCATACAATCCATTATTTGTTGGGTGGAGAAGGACACATTCTTTGCCCTTCTCTGCCTTCACTATCCAACCATGAATCTGAGTCTAACTTTACATCAGCAGCAAAATGTGGCTGCAAATGTTAGTGATTTGGTTTGCCTTTCAAGTACTGCTCTATTGACAGTGGCACATGTCCCAAATGTTGTCCCAGTCCCGCCACCCACCGGAATTCCACACAGACATATAGGTCCTCACTAGCAGAGTCCATGCAGGATCTGGGTTGATATTAGTAACCTGTGTTCTCTCCTGGGTAATGATTAATCAACTGATCCTGAAGCATTGACTATTTTCTCTGTCTAATTTATGAATACATATTAAAAACTATAGTAATTTATTCAGTTAAGTGTCTGATGGGGGGAATGTTCTATCATACCTTGCATGATGTGGGACAGATAACAGAGCCTCTTTGTAAATGCCCCATGCCAGTGCAGTCAATGAAAAATCATTGATTTTTCCATTTTGGGGTTATTTGCATTTCTTAGTTATAGGTCCCTTTATATTGTATGGCTTAGTGGTTTTTATATGGATTTGGCTATAATCCTGCAGACACATAAATATCATATATGCACAAAATAGTGTGTGTGTTGCAGTATAAGTATATTGCATAATGGACAACCAAGAGTGGCAAACAGTGACATAGAAACATACCAGCCTGAATGAGACAGGACCTATTCCTAAGTGACGTGAGTCATTATTAGTAAGTGGAGGTGATCCTCTAGTCCCACTCTCCAGCACTGTTTAGGGGACCTGGATATCAGATGGCCATTGAAGCTTGGGTGTTCTAGGGTGATTGGCATACTGACTAGTGTCTAGAGTAGTGTCCTTTGTGGCAGAGAAAATACAGGACTTGGTTTAAGTTAAGATATACTATGGATTCTTTATTGAGGCTGCTGGACACAGATATACTTTGGTGTTCTCTTAGCAGAATCTGGCCAATTCGCACAGTGGGAGAAGCTTGCATGCACAACTGCTTCCCACGCTGTAACTGCTCTGTGAATAAGCAGAGCACTGAGTCTGCCAAGTGGTCAGTCTGGCACTTCTCACAAGTGCTACGGTCATTACAGACTTTATATAGTGAGCTGTAATTACAGGTTGCACTCTATTGGGAGCAGCACGTTGTTGCTCTTTGTGTTTTTTAATATTTTCCCATGCAGTCCATCTGAGCCCAAGCACCCAATTTCTTCTCATTACAAGGCAGTGCAAGAAATTCTCATTTGGCTGCATTGCAGCAGTTTTACCACACAGCAGAGCAGTTGGTAGGAACTGTTTTCTCCACCATCAGCACCTCTAAGATGGTTGCAAGATCGGTTTGCTGGTCTATTAACTTTATGGGGCCTTCTAAACAGCCTGACACAGGCTCACAAACATGGCTACAGAAAGGGACACAGACTACATCAACAACCAAATCTGCAGAACTACAAATCCCAGAAGCCTTTTTGTGAGTCATTAATTCTTTCTATAGTGCTAATGCCAAACAAAGTCCTGCCTTTTGGTGGAGATGGGGACTCATGCTTCTCCCAGTGATGTCCAGCTAAGAGAAGCAGGGTAAGGAGCATCTATTCCAGGCAGCACAGGTAAATGGCCACAGACAGGAGTGCCAAGAAGTGGCACTGTGATCAGTATGATGGAAAGGAAAAGGGAAGAGGTCCAGTGAGGGCACACAATATTCCCAGAAGGTATAAATTGAGAAGGGGGTGGGGAACGTAATGATATTGTGGGAAGCCAAGTGCCCTCTGATGTACATAGTCTTTCAAAAATGTTACTTGTCCCAGGGAAACAGATCCTAGTTGAAAAGCGGAGTTGTTTCTATGAAAATTCTTATAACTAGTGTCTAGATACTAAGGTGGATGGGTGCATTAGAAACTCAAAGATAATGTACTGGTGGCCTAGGAGTTCTTCCTAGTACTTTTCCCAGTGGTCTGTCTTGAAAACCCCACTGAAGTCTCCTGCATCCAGGTATTTTTAGGAACTATATGAAATAACTTTTTTAAAAAAACCTCTTTTGCACAAGGAAAAAAAAAAAGACATTCTTCTCTCCTGGCTTGCTGAATTCAGGTGTTAACAGCAATCCAGGGCTTCATTTATCATTTTTGTTTGAAAATGCAACAGTTGAAATCAGGTGTGGAGCTAGAACTAGGTTTAAATAGGAAGAGTAGGATATTTTGGGCTGAGGACTGGTTCTTAATTCGAGGGTCTGTCTTCTCCTTTGTCAAACTTGGGTTATTGATATTCAAGACACATAGGGGCTTTTTCAATCTATTTTCTGGGGATGGAGGTGTTTTATGATCAAGAGCAAATGAGATGATCTCATCAAAAAAGAAGAAAAATCACATTTTTTTCTATTTTTTTTTCTTTAAAAAAAATCTTAATGCAAACCAGCTCTATATCTGGCTCAAAAGTGAGGAAATGATTCTTGTGAAAATGTTGTCAATTTTGTCAATCCTTCCTTTTTAAAAAAAATAAAAATTAAATTTGTATAGCTAAAGCAATTGGAGGCTCTGGGTGGTGGATTATAGGAGGAAACTAACTGTGTTCACTGAGCTATCTTGTATGAATGAATAAATTTTGTACACTCCCTTATATCAATGGTAAGAGGCCCATTAAATGTATTAATGAAATATGTATTTGAAACATAGTAACATAGATAAAGAATGTAGAGATCTAGAATGATTTCCCATTCCCTCAGCAATCCTTCACCTTGTGGCTCAAGAGAGTGTCTCACTGAGTCAAGCAATAATGCAAAAATATACTGCAAAATGCCAAATTAATTGCACACCATGTGTCTCCAAACCTTGTGTTGCTGGCACAGAGGTGCCCGAGGCAAAGCAACAGCGGTTCGTGGCCCGGCGTGCTTCGCGCCAATAAACACACCAGGTGGAGAAGCAAACAAAGTTTATTTGAGATCTCAAAGCGGTGCTAGGAGACAGGCACGTCTCAAATCGAGCACAGTAACAGAAACAGTTTTTTTTCCTTTATACCTTTACAGTCAAGCCTCACCCCCCCCCTTCCCCCGCTACCCCTCCCTTCCCTCTCCCCATTCCTCTCACTCTACCCCTCCCATCCCTGGTAACAATTACTAAGCAAATAGCAATTATATTTAAGCAGTTAGTTTATGTTGGCAGCTATAAGTTCAGCTCGTTAGTAACACTTCTTGAACTACTATCTTTTCCCGTTCCTTTGATTTACTATCTTTCCTTCGGCCAGAGGTATGCAGGCCTCATTATTACTACTGATATCAAGTTGCTTACACATTTCACTTGCACCTGGCTTTTGAGGTCTATTAGAGTTTAAACATGGAAGGAGTTTGGTTCAGGCCTAGTGCAAGAAGGCTTCATTGACACTTGTGATTTTTCACCCTCCTGAGTTACCTGGGGTGAAGGTGATGTCTGGTGACGTCAACACTTGCAATTTCTACAACATGCAGGGTACAATTTAATTATGTATCGTTATCCAGGGACTGCTGTCAGGGAGACTGCTCGTCTCTGCATGAAGCATTTCAAATTAAAACAAAGAAAAAATGTGTGAGCGAGTGGAAAAAGTGCACTCAGTTCCTGCAAAGCATCTCAAATGCCAATTAAAAAGATTAAATAAAATGAAATGCAATTTTGAGCTATTATTCCAGAAATCACATCCACAAATTATAAAGCACTATTCCCACTGGAAAGCTAGCAAAAGTTGTATGTCTAATGTATGAACGTTAAGACATTTGTGCCTTGTGAGGCAACTGTAATATAGGAAACATAATGTAGCCTTTGAGGAGAAGATTATGTTGGGCAAAAACGCGCACTGATTTAAAACAATTATTGAATGCAGGTGAAAGGTGTTGGACTGACGATCTTGGCAACTGAAGTTCAATGTTTATCCACTGAACAAATACAGCATGAGTACTGGCCATCCTCATATTGCTGTGTCCTGACCTGAGGAGGATCATGTCTGTGAGGGAGTCAGTTAAACATCTGGCCCCTCTGCTGGCATTGTCAAAGCAAATGTGAGTCAGGGTTAGTTGTGATGGTAGCCACATAACTCCACATTGCAGAAACATGAACTCATTTTCCATAGGCCGCTGTGTGTGGTCGTGTTATCCATGTGATAAATTGCTGAAACACATGATAAACTTCATTTCTCGTCACCTTTTAGTGCCTCATCTGCATTCTTCTCAATAAACCCATCTTCACTGGGGCACATTTGAATGCGTTAAGTCAGTAATTAGCTCCAAATAGCCACCTTTTAAAAGAATCAACCTCCTTTCCCTTCTAAATATGGAATTCCTCCTCAAATTATCCACTCACGTCCCCTTCAAAAAAAGAAATGTCCAGGACAAGCAATATTCAGGTCTTCAACTGTGACACATTAAAGCTCTGAGATCTCATATCCTAGCAGGAATGGAAATAAAAGCCTTATGCCACTGCTGGAAAGGAAAGATTCTCATCTTCTCAATGGGATGCAGTATACCATGGATTATTTTTTTTCAATTTACAGTACCAGTGAGCATTATAGTATCTAAACACAGCATTTGCTTCTAACCCCAGAAGGTCCCTGAGATATCTGACTTTGAATTTGTGATATTTTTATGTATAGAAACTAGATTGTATTTTAGATCATTTTTAGAGGTTTGAAAATGTGTTGGTTGACTCAGAGTCCAGCATCTCTGGTGTAAATTGGTGCACTATTGACTTTAGTAGAGTATACTAATTTCCACCAGCGAAGGATCTGGTCCTATTCTTACTAATACACCTGGATTTTCAGGTAGAGAGGTCCCAATTACATTTGTTTTTTTAAAAACCACTCTAAATTAGTTTTCCTGCGAAATATGTGGTATATATCGTATGTGCTGGTGGAGTACAAGGGTTTGTCAGCACTCATCAGGATGAGTTGCATCCTTTAGTTCAAATAAATTTGTTAGTCTCTAAGGTGCCACAAGTACTCCTATTCTTTAGTTATATGGTCACCAGTGCTGAGTATTGTGTCTATAACAAACTCATGCCAATGAAACGTGAGTGTGTGTGTGCCCGCGCGCACGCATACTCTGTTTAGAATTAAATAGGTTTTATACATCTAGTGTTATTTCCAGGAATTTTTTATAACACTGAATTGTCATGCTGATGTATACTGTGAATTAGTGATGTTTTGGTATTAAGTATTAGTTGAACAAACAAAAGAGGAAAAGTTTGTATTGTGTTGGAGGTACCTTTTCAGGAATGGGCATATCAAGAATGCTGAAATTATCATGACACTGAAGTCATATGTGAAATCTAAGATCTTACCTCATACGTAGGGGAAATTTAGAGTACTTCATCAGCAATAGATGATAGTTCCTAATAGGGATGGCTATTTAAACATTCAGAATTAGCCAGCTGAATTAAGTTATTGTATCTTTTATAACCCCTCTTTTTAGATTGGAAGCTGTTCAGGTTATGTCTTCCATTCTCTGGCAGTAAGCCATGTAAATTTATGGCTCTATATAATTGATTGATAGTGCTCTCATATATGGCGTAAATAAAACATACAATAAATGTTATATTGCTCAATATCAATTTGTTGAAAACACATACATCCTAACCAAGCTCTCAGAATGATTTCAAACAAGATTACCACATTAAATATTTGGATTTATGTAAGCATATCATTATTTTTTGCATTATTTGTCTATTCAGCCTGAAGAGTAGATTAGATGTGTGGGGTTCTATTTACTTATTACATCAGTGAGAAATCTGAAAATATGTGGCAGAATACCAACCTCTGAGCAGGGTTTATAACCAACCATATATTTAATACTTGATTTCAAATTAGGCTGGAAAGAATCCTTTTTTACTGTAAAAGGTAAAGTAATTGCAAAATTCTCAAGATACAGTGGGTCAGATCCTCAGGTGGTGTGAACCAACTCCACTTATGCACACATATTTTCATTGATGTAGTTCTAAGTACAGATTGAAGGCTGTATAGTGTATACTCTATTATGGAACTTGTCTAAGACATCAAACATGCCAGGGTGTTTGTCGTTGTTTGGATGACTAAGTACATAATCGGAAGCAGCATCTGTTCTGTAGGAAAAGCAAATTTGATTCATTTTGGCGTTTTCCTTTTTTTACATATATGAATATTAAACAGGTGTGTGCAGTAATTTTTTCATTCTTGTGACTCTTTACATACTAGTTTCTACACTTAAAAAAAAAAAAGGGCCAACTCCTCTGCTGGTGCGAATCAGCAGGGTTCTGGCCTGATATTGTTTAACATAGAAGTTAATTTCACAGATATGCTAGTTTAAATTTCAGGGTCAAATTCTGGTCTCCTTCTACAGGTCATGGCTTGGTAGTAAGGAAAATGATGGATGCATTTTACGATAATTATTCCCTGACCTGAAGGCTTCACATTTTCTTGGCGAGCCTTCCTAGACAGATAAAGGTGTGATGCTCCAGAATCCCAGTAATGCTCCTTTTGTGGTCTTTATTGTGAACCTTTTTGGCTGATGCTGGTGCCCTACCCGAGTTTGGTCAAGGAATTGCACTGAAAATCTACATTTTTGCTCTTTCCTCCATGTAATGGGCTAAACAGGAACAAGTGATGGCACAGCTATGATTTTTATGTGGTCTCATGAACTCAATGGTATCATAATTATATTCTCAGACATCGTGCTAATGGGTGCAATAGAAAACCCAAAGATAGCTAAAGGGGCCAGATTCTTAACTTGGCTTCAGTGGAGCTGTGCTAATTCATATCAATATTTGGTTTGTACACCCTGATTAGCATTGTACACCCACCTGGCACTGGTTTAAATGACCACACAAGGTGCTGGACAACAGAGAATCTGGCCCAATATGTTAGCGGATTAAAGAAGAAATTATTGGAAATGCAGGGGATAAATAGGTAGAGAGAGAGAGAGAGAGAGAATTATTTAAGTATCTACAGAGCAGTCTAAATTTACCCATTACATTTTACATTATAGAGAGATAGAACAGTGCAGATTCAATGCAACTTCTGAATATTAGTATGGGGACTATTTATCCACAAAATTGTTTTGTAATGATACAGTCTGCAGGAATCCGCATTACTTATTTAGGACCATATACAGTAATTACTCATTGCCTTAAGATAAATTGAATCAAATATGTAATTATGGCTCACAAGGGTGAAAAGGTACAAAGTAAAAATGGTGCTGGACATTGCCTCCTGTAATCCTGGATACAGAGGTATTGTGGCTTCCTGGCCTAGAATGTCAAGCTGGGAGGAATTGGCTTGCCCTAATTTACCTGTCTGTGGGAATGTTTGCTTCATATTCCTCCTATCACTGGTGTAGGTTTCCTTCGTGCACAGTATAAGCCAGTCAGATTCAGTTTGGGCCGCGTCTCAGGCGGGAGATGAGGATCTTTGGTCCAATAGGCCCCTATCTTCTGGAGCTCAGTAAGTGAGACATCAGCCATAGCCCCATCATGCTTTTTACCTGCATAACTGACATGGGTCATTTACAGAAGAACCTTCCTCACCCCCATCCTCTCATGCACTGGGATACTGAAGCAATCTCAGTGCAAGCCTCAACACCCTTTCCCCGGAGCTATAGAAAATGAAAAGTGGATAATGATGCATCCTTTCACTACAGCGTCACAAATGTTTCATTATAACATTTATAATCAGGTCTGTATCAATATTTCTGCCTCTGATTCATAATTGAAGTAGTGATATTCATGTACTCATTAATGGTGCAATTTTTCTTGCCATGTTTCATTAGAAGCCTTATTATCTCCACAATTATTTTTGCCCCTCTTCAATTTTTTCTGTTTAATCATACATGTTTGACTTGATTTGCTCCCTATCTCTATTCCATGAACTGCATTTCATGATGATGAAACTTTGCTTTGTCAATGTGAGAGTGTCCTTGCCAATCAGCGTGTCAGCAGCATTCATTCTTGATGACATCCTGAAATGAGACTGAAGACAGGGAGAGAGAAGTTTTTTTTTTTTAAGCAGGCTGAAAAAGCTAATAATTAGGTGCACCTGCATTAAGTTATTTCTTAAATAACATTTCTTTTTAGAAGCTTAGCGGGAAATCTAGTCTCAACCTTGTGGCTGGATTTTAATAGAAAAGACAAGTTATTTGTTCATACCAAGCATCTGCAAGCCCTTAAAAAACAAACAAACAGCCCCTAGATGTGATATTTTTTTGTTTTTACACAATTCATTAAGGGCCTATGGTGAGTTCTATGCAATAAATGCTTTTTTATTTCTAGGCGAGCCAGTTTTCTGTCTTTCTCCTGTTTTATGACCTTATACTTCTTCAGAGAGTGGCAAACTCTTTGCCAACAATGGGATAATTGTGTGGAAGTGAAAGTTAATCTGTCACACCACTGCATTGTTGTACTTGAACCCTGAGCCGCAGTGTGGATTTATTCACTTTTTCCATAGTCATTCATTGTTCAGAATATAGTTGTGCATTGCCTGAATAATCCTGGATTACAAGTTTTTTGGGGAGCGAGCATGAAACCCCTTTCCCCAACTCTCTCAGGTTTCATCCTACATTGACAGAGTATCATCTAATGAAAACCATGTTAGAAGTAATCATTCAGCTTGATAACTGGCTAATGAGGAAGATATGCAGATCTGTGGCTAATTACCTATTGTAATGCTTTTTGCTCTCTGGTGAGCATAATCTTGTTTGGTTCTTATATAACTCAGTGTGATCTCTGTGGTGATATATTAGCGCTTTTCAAATATTAACTAATCCTGATAGGCAGGAAGGGAATGGACAGCTGAGAGAATAATTTGCAACTAGTAATTTATCTGATGAATGTAACCTCTTCCAACTCATTGAATATCCATAAACAGAATGTGGAGTCCCTTAAATTAGGCAAGGGTTTGTATATATGCTGCATAACAGCAGAATTAGTCGCAGGAGGCATTGACAGACACACAGCTCCTCCTTGCTTAGGGTGACCAGATGTCCCAATTTTATAGGGACAGTCCGAATTTTTGGGTCTTTTTCTTATATAGGCTCCAATTACCCCCACCCCAATTTTTCACACTTGCTGTCTGGTCACCCTATCCTTGCTCTGGGGATACAAACAGTGTTACTTATACCAGCAACAAAGCATGATGCTCCCCACAACAGCTCAGTTCCATTGGCCAATGAGTAAGGGTTGTGGTGCTAAGGCTCAACCCATTCCCTGCCTGGAGTTGTCAGCATCTTGCTGCTGTACAGCTGGCTCCAAGCTCTGGGTAGCCCGACCGAGGCTGTACTCTCCCTTGTGGTGACATGGAGGCCAAGTCACCGTTTAACCTTTATTCATTATTTGAAATAAGTCAGACCCTTATTTATTTTTCATGCGGAATGCTCTGGGCACATTTGATTTGTGCTCTCTCTGCGTGGCTAGTTGGAGTTAATCGGATAAGTCGTAGAGTATCATTTAAGTTCTCTGATTAGATGCGTTTCTGCTCAGAATATTTGTATGTGCAAATTTAAAAATCAATGCCTGTGAATATTTGGACATGGAACTTGGAAATTTGCTTTCAGGGAATGTCTGCGGAAAGTTAGCAAAAGGGTAGCCACATTGCTGTGTAGCGACGAACAAATATTTATACATATCATGTATACAAGCTCCTGGCAAAGTGGTTTATAGGTGAAATTCACCCTGTGCAGTCTTTTACTTTTTTCAAAAGCTAAATCCCCATTACACAGATGGGGAAAACTGAGGACAAAGCAGTCTCTTTGAAGACTAGGATTACAACTCAGGAGTTTGTCTCCCGGTCATTTGCTTAGACCATACTGTCTCTGTATTGCAGAGATGGATGTTGTGTTGTGTTTTAATTTATATATGCACAACACATTGCATCCCTATATATATTTAAATTTCACATTGATAATGTTATATTGGTGGAAACATGTTCCTGGTAGGTCAGTTGATAGTAGGAGATTTCCAGCATCTCAAGCTGCATCCAAACCAGAAACTGAAACCAATGTGGCTGGGTTGTTCATATTAGAGACTTCTGTTTTTTACCCATCTCTTGTGATAGAAAATATTCTGATGGATAGTGATCCAATTCCCATTATCTAGTGGACTAGGGATCTGATCCTGCTGCCCTTGAAGTTAGTGGCAACGGGCCCTCAATGAATATCCAGAAATGATGAATGATCCTTGAGAATCGGAGTTCTGGTTAGAATTGTGACCTGAGTTAGATCAACCCTGTCAAGTACAGCTGGCTGGAAATTTTCTAAGGGAACATTTTCCATCAGAAAACACCTATTTGTCAAAATGGAGCTGGGTGTCTGAGTACGTCTACATAGCCCACAGAAGTGAGCCTCCCAGCCTGGGTCGACAGAATCATAGAGCCATGGGGTTAGAAGGGACCACAAGGGTCATCCAGTCTAACCCCTGTCCAAGAAGCAGGATTTGTTGTGTCTTAAAAACAGCTGTGTAGATGGCGCTTTAAAGCTGCGTCTCAGGCTGGAGCTCGTGCTCTGAAGCCTATGGAGGGATAGGGTGGGCTTCAGCGCCTGAGCTCCAGCATGAGCCACAGCTTGAAAAGCACTGTCTACACAGCTATTTTTAGAGCGCTAGTATGAACCCTGCTTGCTGGAGTCTGTCCACCTGGCCTGGGAGACTTGCTTCCATGGGCTGTGAAAACCTACCCCCAGTGCTTCTAGGCTTTCCGCTCCATGGCAGGGAGCCTGGTAGCTCAGGAAACCCTGGGAGCCCCAGAATAAATTAGGTTTGTCAGGATTCCTGACCTCATTGTGGCCCAGCAGGCAGGAACCAGCTGTCTGGAAGCCTAGTCAATTTTGTTTAGAAAAAGTCAAAACAAAATGTTTAGACTTTTCAAAATAAAACTTCCCGACTCCCCCCATTCCACAGGAAATTTAGAAAGTGCCAGTTTTCATTGTGATGCAGAATTACAACTACACCTCTACCCCGATATAATGCGACCCGATATAACACGAATTCTGATATAACGCGGTAAAGCAGTGCTCGGGGGGGAGGGAGGGGGGAGGCTGCACTCCGGCACATCAAAGCAAGTTCGATATAACGCGGTTTCACCTATAACGCGGTAAGATGTTTTGGCTCCCAAGGACAGCGTTATATCGAGGTAGAGGTGTATGGCACTTACTGTGAAATGGGAATTCTGGGTTCTAACCAGCCCTACTGTAGAGCTATCCCAATCTTAGCTTCAGTGGATAAAGTTCCATTAACTTAATAAACCCAAACTGAGCTATCGCTATCCTCCCTACATACTACCCCTTAAAAACCATGTAGGTATTTCTTTAATTTCACAGCAAGAGTATAGAATAGGTAGGGAGGCTATAAGGTTTCCAAGGGCTAGTAGATGCTTCTGTTTATTGACAGCGAATGAGCTGTGAGTCCATGAAGTGAGATAAGGAAATGCCAGTCAGTTGCTGCAGATTACTTCATGAATAATGTCATTTCATCCCCCTGCACACAGCGTTAAAATGCCTTTTGATATAATCACCGCACAGATGGGACCCAGGATCATCTGTGGTTGGTTTGTTGCTCCCTGGAAAGGGAGAGCTCAATCAGAGAAGGTTGTGGTTCTAGTAGAAATAAATAAATGCAATAAAAAGGAAAAACATTTTCTTTTAATCGCCATTATTTTTTTTTATTTAATCTTCTCACATGCTGGTGGCAGCATAAAGTGTTGTGTAATGAAAAAAAAGTTGACCAAAAAGGATGGGTTAGATGGTTTTTAAAGACCCTACCAGCTGCTGGTGGGAAAGAGATTTTTAAAATAGATTGGGTCTGTTTTACTGCTTATACTTACAGCCCTAACAAAAATAAAGCATAATGGAGCTAACTAAAGCTGTCAGTATTTTTAATTAAATAGATAGAGGACAAAATACAAGAAAATATTCTTTAGAGAACAGGCTTGAACTGTCAGAGGGAAGGAGGGAGGCTAGCTGACTTAATGGGTCTCTTCCATCACAGATGGCTTCTGATTCTGTTATGCAGTTGGAATGCATACTTGTCCATGTACTGTCTTTCCAGATAAGAGATCGACCTATACCAGAACACAGATGACAATGCTCATGAGATCACTGGCAAAAGTTATGCAGGCACTTTAGAAAAATTAGATAGACCACAGGTCTGATGCAATATGACAAATCCTATGCCTGTATACACACATGGTTATTATTGGGCAAGATTCTGGCTGCTATAACTCAGAATACTCCTGCAGTTGAGAGAGCTGAAGATTTGACCCACGAATAACTCTTTGTGGATAATAGTTGTCTGTTAATTATGTTAACACTAAAATCTACCATCTTGAACCTTGTATCATCATTTGCAGCTGTGCAAAGCGTGTATGTAATGATACCATATTAGAATGGCAGCACTTTACACCCACATGGCTGTAAGTGACTACACAAGGCAGTGGAGAATTGGGTGCACCTGACTGAATACCCAGTCCTGCTCCATTGAAGTCTATAGCAAAATTCCTACTGAATTCAGTGGTGCAGGAGCTGGGCCTAAATGAATAGTTACATATCTGCAGTGTGGGTATTCCTTGCATTTTATGCAGATAGGAGAAGGGATTTGGCTGTTTAACACCTTTTAAGAATCATGGGTTCCTCCACAGGCTAAGGCAGATATATAGCCCCCATTACCACAGTGAATTCATCCTCGCAACACTTCTGTGTTCAGATGGACACAGGCAAACTAAGGCCCAGATTCACAAAGGTATCCAGGTTCCTGCCTTCCATTGATTTTAATGTGATTTGTTCAAGATCACTCAGGAAGCCTCCAGAGTAGCAGAGACTTTAAGTCCCAAGCTAGCCCCTAACCTTTTTCTAACACCCACATTAAAGAGATTCCTCTTTCAACATCCCCTGTTGCTACTTTGTGTGTTTTTTCCCCCTCCAATGTTGAGGCTAGAATGTTCAGTACCAGGTAAATTAGCTGAAATGATAATAAATCTAGATGAACGCCACAGTAACATAGAAATAAACATGCATTGAAAACTGTGTCTCCTACAATCAATTTGAATTCTTTGAGGGAATGAACAAAGTAGTAACTTTAGAGGACGACCAGTAGATATAATAATTATACTGACTCTCAATGATTCTGTGACAGTCAGTTAAATAAACTAAAAAGTCACAGGGTGAACGGTAAATTATTGTAATGGATTCAAAACTGGTTGAGAGAGAGAGAGAGAGAAAACAAAGGGGTAGAGATAAATTATTTTCAACATGGAAGAAGGTTAATAATGGGTTGCCTGAGAAGTCGCACTGGGCTAGTGCCGCTTAATATATTTCATGTAATTAATCTGGAAAGAGGGTGGGGTGAAGCATAAAATTATTCAGGCTCCGATTCGCCACTACTCAGAATGGATTCTTTTCTTAATGGATAGCACATTATAGATACTAGTAACAAAGTTGATCAACTACCTGTGTTAAATATACACAATATATAATGTAAAAAATTGAGGTATGTAAACAGAGGCTTTCTCTGGGGGCCTGATTTTGCTTCCACTAAAATCCATGGAAGTTTTGGCATGGTCTTATTGGACCAGGCCTCAGATATTTAATTCCTTATTTACACACGTAATACCATTGACTTCAGCTGATGTGATTAAAGCAAGCATGGTGTGCCAATGCTATGAAGTTTTTGAGTAGCTGCATCAGCAAGTGGAAAGCTGGCACTTTTATTTCTGGCTAAATGCTATTAGCCTTATTGTTACCTCATTTTCCCAACCATCTGACTCATCAGCCTGTTCTGTCCTGTCGAATGCTTAGACTGCAAACTTAGTAGGCCAGAGCACAACAGGGCCCTGCTCCTTGACTGGAGTTCTTAAGTGCGACCACAAGACAAATGAATAACTAGTGTATTCTTCAAGAAAATTGTGTGGTCACGTTGAGTGCTCAACACTGTAACTACTACGGCATTTTCCCCTGTGCATTGTAACTACATTGTCATTAATATATATACCAAACCCAGTGCTTTCAACTCCCCACCATGTAAAATAGTGCAAAAGGCTTATAAAAGTTAGTCACCTAAAGCATGTGGGTTGCACTAAAAGAGAATGTATCTATCATCTCTAATGGACATGTACGTGGGGAGGCTAGCCCTTGCTGCTCCTTGCGTTGCTATGGCTATACTATTTTTAGCATTCCAAGTCGATGACAGATAGGGCAAGTATGTTTCCTTGAGCTGGGAATCACACACCCCAGTGCCATGTGTAGACATACCCTTAACCAGCACAAATGATATTCATACCTATGGAAAAACAACAAAGCCTGCACACAACTCCCTGCCCCAGTTTCCTCACCATGCCACATGCCCTTGAGGATTTGGTCAGTGACTTTATGTCTCTCGATGATGACAAGCTCACCTCCTTGAACTGGTTCTTCAGCAGCAGTTACCTCTTTGTCTTAGGGTACTTGCATTTGAATGGGAGACCCTCCAAGTTAACAACCTTTGATTGTTCTGTATTGTTAGCCTCCTACTAGGTACAAGAATTTCTACTCCTGGGGAGTTCTGCACCAAATAATTACATTCTGCGCAAAATATTTTAAAATTCTGCAAAATTCTACATATTTTATTTGCCAAAATAACACAATGTAATTATGCCAGTTTCAATAGGGTTACCATATTTCCACAATCAAAAAAAGAGGACACTGGGGGGGGGAGCCCCGCCCTAGCCTTGCCCCCATCCACTCCCTCCCACTTCTCACCCCGACTGCCCCCCTCAGAACCCCAACCCCCCCTGCTTCTTGTCCCCTGACTGCCCCCTGCTGAGAACCCCCCACCCTAACTGCCCCCCTAGAACGCTACCTGTCCCCTGACTGCCCCGACCCTTATCCACTCGCATGGGTGGCAGGGTTGTAGAAATTTTGGTGGTGCCCAGAACCCACCCTCCCCACCTGCCTAAGGCTCTGGGAGGGGGGTTGGGTGGAGGGAGGAGGTCTGGGGTGCAGGTCCTGGGCTGGGGATTAGGGTGCAGGAGGGGTGCAGGGTGCAGGCTCTGGGATAGAGTTTGGGTGCTGGGTGCAGGCTCCGGGCTGGGGTAGGGGGTGGGTGTGCAGGAAGGGGTGAGGGGTGCAGGCTCTGGGATGGAGTTTGGGGGTGGGAGGGTGTGCAAAGGGAGGGGGTGCAGGCTTTGGGAGGGAGTTTGAGGGCAAGAGGGGGTGTGTGGGAAGGGGGAGGGGGTTTGGGAGGGAGTTTGGGGATAGGAGGGGATGCAGGGGTGAGGGCTGTGGATCTGAGGATGAGGGGTTCATGATGCAGGAGGCGGCTCAGGGATGGAGCAGAGGATTAGGGTGCAGGGGGATGAGGGCTGGGGCTGAGGGGTTTGGGGCGTTGGAGAGGCTCAGGGCTAGGGTGGAAGGGCAGGGTAAGGGCAGCCTGTCTTCCCATTAGTGGATGGGGGACGCTAGGACCAGGGGGCAGCAGACAGCAGTTGCTGCTGGCTCTGGCAGTACAAGCAGGCAAGGGAGAGGCAGGCAGGGAGGGGCGGGCCCACGGGGGGGGACTCGCGGAGCGGGGGTGGCAGGTGGAGGCCAGGGACCCATCCAACACTCCCCCACTCCCTGACTGCCCCCCCCCCCCGGACTCCCCTTACCATTCTGGCTCCACGTATAGGCAAAACACGCTGCCCGGTGGGTCGGTTTGTGTGTTACACAGGGCTGCAGACAGAGGGAGGGGGGAGCAGGGGAGGGCTCTGGCTGCTGGAGGCCAATGGGAGCGGCTCAATCGGCCCAGCCGCCCAATCAACAGCCGCACTCTGCATGGAAGGGAGGGAGGGAGGCGAGGGAGAAACACCCCCCCCCGGACATTTTAACCTTGTTACCAATTCCTCCCAGATGGCTATTTAGAGACGCAAAAGCCGGACATGTCCGGGGAAATACGGACGGATGGTAACCCTAGTTTCAATTATTTTGGCAATTTATTTCAAAATACTGGTCAGCAAGTATGTCTGTAACAATACAGACAACGAAAAAGATTCCCCCAGGAGAAGAGAGTTAAAGAAAGCTCGACACCAACCCAGTTGATGCATCTGTTATGCTTTTGTTGGGTGCCTCGGTCTGGGTGTGTCACACTGGGCATATCTTGGGGGGGGGGGGGAGAAACTCTGCCTCTCAGGTCTTTTAATCAATTCTTGGAGTTTTTGCCCTGCCCCCTTAAGGATTACCAAATTTCAAGTTCCCAAATAGAGGACACTGCCTGAAGGGAGGGGGAGCTGGAGGGGTCTGTGTATGTGTCCTGGGATGGATATTTAGGGGATCCTGGACGGAGCTGCATTTGGCCCCCACTCCAGAGCCCAGCCACAGGCTCTGCTCCGCGCAGCTTTGTTGCTATCCCACACCTGCCGATAGTGGGGTGGGACAATTTAAAGGTTCAGCCGCCCCCGGAACCGCTTAAGTCATGCCCCCCCTTACCCAAAGTCTCCCCTCCCAGAAAGCAGCGGCCCCTTCCTGCAGCTTCCAGCTGTTGCTCCTGCCTCTCCGCACAGGGCGCAGCTCACCAGCTCCGGAAGTTGCCACACAGGGGGAGGGCCCACCTGCACCATTTGACTGAGTGGAGACCGCAAACCCAGGAACCGCAGCCCTCCTGCACAGGCACACTGCAAGCTGGGAAGCTGGGCTCTGACGGGTCCTGTGGCCTCTAGCAGTGGCCAGCAGCTCTGCGCAGAGCCGGCTCTGGCTTTTTTGCCGGGGGGGGCGGCCGGAGCCCCTGGGGGAGGGCGGCGAGCCCCGGCGGCGGCTCCGGTCTCCCCCCCGGCGGCCAGAGCACCGGGGGCAGGGCGGCGAGAGGGCGGCGCGCCCCGGCTGGGGCTCGGCTCGGCTCTCCCCCCGGCGGCCAGAGCGCCGCGCCGCCCCCCTCCAGGTGCCGCCCCAAGCACCAGCTTGGGTGCTTGGTGCCTGGAGCCGGCCCTGGCTCTGCGGCACCAGTTCTGTGGTGAAAATCATAATTTTGCACAGAACATTAATTCTGAGCAAATTCTGCATTGTGTAGTTGTAACCCACACACCTCCCAGGTGTGGTGTTCTGTCCCATCTAGTGGCACTGAGACCACTTAGAGTTAATGAGTCTGCTCTACAGCCTTAGCTAAGAGCTTATGCAGTACAGGCTCATGCATTAAGCTCCAGGTTCAATCCCGATGACTAGAGGCTGTTGGTGTTTTAGCACAAGATGAGGGTAAAAGGCAAATGTGTAGGCATAGCACAGTCTCACACTCAAGCCAAAATGGAGTTTGTAGTTGTATATAGCTACACATACACTAATCGGTCACGTC
>NW_020715755.1:0-2709 GCF_002925995.2 Terrapene triunguis
TCATGGAACTTTCCATTAGGTTGGCGTAAGGATGATACATCCCCACAAGCATGGTGCCCACAGACAGCCAGGGGGCCGTCGTGCTACTCCAAGTCCTTACCTTCCCAGCCAAGGTGTATCTGCTTGGGTGAGGGGGTCAAGACTGCTGTGCTCTTCCCGTCCTCCTGCACACTGATCCCCCTGCTGGGATGGGGTTGGTGGAGTCCTCCAGAGCAGAGGGGCTGGGAGTTCATACCCCATGGAGATGCCTGGGGCAGTTCCCTTCTTCCAGAACCTTTGTCTCAGGCCCTCTTCAGACTCAGGCAGACGATGCTGCAGATGCTGCAGTGGGGGCAGATCTCCCCATCCCATCCCTGTTGTTCCAGGCTGTGGGTGATGCAGCATCTGTTGCTGGCCCCTGTCAGAGCCGGGACACTGGACTCTGAAGATTCCTATATTCCTGTGGAACACAGGCAAATTCTGTTTGGGAAATAAAAAGACAAATATTTCACCCAGAGCTATGAAAATTCATTAAGAGCTCAAAGAAAACTGAATCATGGATCATCTCTAAATAAAAGCTTCATTGTGAATTTTCTCATCCAGTCTCAATTATTATGCCCCAGTTTTTAGTAAAGTGAGCCACAGAAAGTTGAAGTAACATAGCTGCATAGTTTTTGGCATCTTGTGACCTCCTCTCTCTAGATCCCTGGCTGTACTAGTTATCATTTCAGGCTGGGATTCTCAAGGGAGTCTAAGGGAGTTAGGAGCCCAAGATGTACATCCTTACTGCCATAGGCTCCTTTGCGAATCCCAGACTTCATTATCTGAAATTCAGGAGAAGCCCCAGCCCACGGACCAGGATTACAAAGGCACCTAAAGAAAGAGACAGGAGCCCATTGGAATTTACAATAGCATCTAAGCAGGTTAAACTCCTAACTCCCAGTGAATAACCATGGGACTTAGCCACCTAGCTCATTTAGGAGCATTGATAAATCCCCGTAGGTGCCTGTCTCCATCTTTGTAATCGTGGCTCACAGATAACACAGAAGCTGGGCTGGAATCAGGGAGCGCTTGGGGAGATCATATGTGGAGGTGCTATGTGGGGTTCATACTTGTGGGACAGAATGGCTCTTTTGTCTTTATCACCTAGGTATCTATGCACTCACCTCTGGGCCACTGCTGCTAAGCTGTGCAGGGCTCCAGGGAGTGAGTCCCGCTAGCCCTTAGGAAATAGACATAAATAAATCACCTTCCTGCAGCATCAGTCCTTTAATGCCAGTGATGCTCAATGCCAGCTACACACAGCTCATCTGCAGAGAGCAACAGGTTTGAGTCTAGTTCTGTCAGTTCAGAGGAGGTGGGGAAAGGATTCTCGGATACCTGTGTGTGCCTTTAGCTTCTAGATTCTGGTATATAGATAGATATTGACCAAAGAATCCTGGTGCTGGATGACTGAATGTTTCATATGTTGGGAAAAAATCCACAAAGATCAGTACAGTAAGTTTGCTATTTCAATTAAATATTTTGGGGGGTCAACATACAGGGGAAAATTAAGATGCTAAATAAGACTTTCATTATGAACTCATTAAGACTTTTACTTTCAGTTTAATCAAATACCTGTTGCTGATTGGAATTTTTCCACCCTTTGGGAAAAATTTGACTTTTCACAGGAAACCCCAAATCAGTTTTATCCCCAGTTTTTGGCAAATGAAAACTTTCTGCTGAAAACTGGATTTTTTTTATCACAATACCAAAAAAGTTTGTTTTTTGAGTTTTCAGTTTCTTTACAAAATAATCCCAAAATGTTTGAGATTCTGAGATTTTGTTGTTGGTGGTGTGGTTTAGATAAAAAAAACAATCTCCCTTAAAAATAACACAGCTGAAAATTTCCAACCAGCCGTAAATTTTAAATAAATTGGAGAACATTAATATTGCCTGATAAGAGCTTGATTTCAAACCATTTATTCTATTGCAGCTGTGTGATTTCTCTTTCAAAGGGATAGTTGCGTAGAGGTAACAATTAAATAACCAGTAACATTGGCAGCACACACAATGTTTTATACAGACTAAAATCTTTAAACCCCAGTTTAGAGTTGAACCAGGCAGCCAAAGCCTGTCTATCCTGACCCCATTCAAGGACATACAGGAGCTCACTGGGAGTAGAACCCTGATCTCCTGGTCTAGCTCCACACTGCTGCCAGCTGAGTATAAACACTGTAAATGGGTGTGCAGAACATACACAGAGTAAGACATGGGGCCATGTTTTCAAAGGTATTTAGGTGTCTAGTGGGATTTTCAGAAGCACCTAGGATCTTATAACTCCTTGATTTCAAGGGGTTTTGGGGGCCTGGATGCTTTTGAAAATCCCACTAGGTGCCTTTAACAATCAGCTCCACAGCCCTTCTCCGAAAGCCCTTACTGTCCTAGTAGACATGGCAGAGAAAGGGAGGGAGGGAAAACAGAGGCAGAAAGAGGGGAAATGACTGGCCTAAGGTCACACAGCATGTCACTGGCAGAGGCAAGAGTAGAGCCTAGGTGTCCTGACAACCGCTGCACCGGACAGCACAGAGTAAACAATACAACATAGTGGTGACGGAGGGATGCTGCTAGCCCATTGTTACATGCAAACTGAAGTGCAGCTGGGAGTTGGTCCCATAAATCAATTTGTAAGCAGGCATCAGGACGTCTAGGCACAGAGCTTTCAGATGAGCTGCTACTTATGATGCAGGA
>NW_020715756.1:0-2709 GCF_002925995.2 Terrapene triunguis
TCATGGAACTTTCCATTAGGTTGGCGTAAGGATGATACATCCCCACAAGCATGGTGCCCACAGACAGCCAGGGGGCTGTCGTGCTACTCCAAGTCCTTACCTCCCCAGCCAAGGTGTATCTGCTTGGGTGAGGGGGTCAAGACTGCTGTGCTCTTCCCGTCCTCCTGCACACTGATCCCCCTGCTGGGGTGGGGTTGGTGGAGTCCTCCAGAGCAGAGGGGCTGGGAGTTCATACCCCATGGAGATGCCTGGGGCAGTTCCCTTCTTCCAGAACCTTTGTCTCAGGCCCTCTTCAGACTCAGGCAGATGATGCTGCAGATGCTGCAGTGGGGGCAGATCTCCCCATCCCATCCCTGTTGTTCCAGGCTGTGGGTGATGCAGCATCTGTTGCTGGCCCCTGTCAGAGCCGGGACACTGGACTCTGAAGATTCCTATATTCCTGTGGAACACAGGCAAATTCTGTTTGGGAAATAAAAAGACAAATATTTCACCCAGAGCTATGAAAATTCATTAAGAGCTCAAAGAAAACTGAATCATGGATCATCTCTAAATAAAAGCTTCATTGTGAATTTTCTCATCCAGTCTCAATTATTATGCCCCAGTTTTTAGTAAAGTGAGCCACAGAAAGTTGAAGTAACATAGCTGCATAGTTTTTGGCATCTTGTGACCTCCTCTCTCTAGATCCCTGGCTGTACTAGTTATCATTTCAGGCTGGGATTCTCAAGGGAGTCTAAGGGAGTTAGGAGCCCAAGATGTACATCCTTACTGCCATAGGCTCCTTTGCGAATCCCAGACTTCATTATCTGAAATTCAGGAGAAGCCCCAGCCCACGGACCAGGATTACAAAGGCACCTAAAGAAAGAGACAGGAGCCCATTGGAATTTACAATAGCATCTAAGCAGGTTAAACTCCTAACTCCCAGTGAATAACCATGGGACTTAGCCACCTAGCTCATTTAGGAGCATTGATAAATCCCCGTAGGTGCCTGTCTCCATCTTTGTAATCGTGGCTCACAGATAACACAGAAGCTGGGCTGGAATCAGGGAGCGCTTGGGGAGATCATATGTGGAGGTGCTATGTGGGGTTCATACTTGTGGGACAGAATGGCTCTTTTGTCTTTATCACCTAGGTATCTATGCACTCACCTCTGGGCCACTGCTGCTAAGCTGTGCAGGGCTCCAGGGAGTGAGTCCCGCTAGCCCTTAGGAAATAGACATAAATAAATCACCTTCCTGCAGCATCAGTCCTTTAATGCCAGTGATGCTCAATGCCAGCTACACACAGCTCATCTGCAGAGAGCAACAGGTTTGAGTCTAGTTCTGTCAGTTCAGAGGAGGTGGGGAAAGGATTCTCGGATACCTGTGTGTGCCTTTAGCTTCTAGATTCTGGTATATAGATAGATATTGACCAAAGAATCCTGGTGCTGGATGACTGAATGTTTCATATGTTGGGAAAAAATCCACAAAGATCAGTACAGTAAGTTTGCTATTTCAATTAAATATTTTGGGGGGTCAACATACAGGGGAAAATTAAGATGCTAAATAAGACTTTCATTATGAACTCATTAAGACTTTTACTTTCAGTTTAATCAAATACCTGTTGCTGATTGGAATTTTTCCACCCTTTGGGAAAAATTTGACTTTTCACAGGAAACCCCAAATCAGTTTTATCCCCAGTTTTTGGCAAATGAAAACTTTCTGCTGAAAACTGGATTTTTTTTATCACAATACCAAAAAAGTTTGTTTTTTGAGTTTTCAGTTTCTTTACAAAATAATCCCAAAATGTTTGAGATTCTGAGATTTTGTTGTTGGTGGTGTGGTTTAGATAAAAAAAACAATCTCCCTTAAAAATAACACAGCTGAAAATTTCCAACCAGCCGTAAATTTTAAATAAATTGGAGAACATTAATATTGCCTGATAAGAGCTTGATTTCAAACCATTTATTCTATTGCAGCTGTGTGATTTCTCTTTCAAAGGGATAGTTGCGTAGAGGTAACAATTAAATAACCAGTAACATTGGCAGCACACACAATGTTTTATACAGACTAAAATCTTTAAACCCCAGTTTAGAGTTGAACCAGGCAGCCAAAGCCTGTCTATCCTGACCCCATTCAAGGACATACAGGAGCTCACTGGGAGTAGAACCCTGATCTCCTGGTCTAGCTCCACACTGCTGCCAGCTGAGTATAAACACTGTAAATGGGTGTGCAGAACATACACAGAGTAAGACATGGGGCCATGTTTTCAAAGGTATTTAGGTGTCTAGTGGGATTTTCAGAAGCACCTAGGATCTTATAACTCCTTGATTTCAAAGGGTTTTGGGGGCCTAGATGCTTTTGAAAATCCCACTAGGTGCCTTTAACAATCAGCTCCACAGCCCTTCTCCGAAAGCCCTTACTGTCCTAGTAGACATGGCAGAGAAAGGGAGGGAGGGAAAACAGAGGCAGAAAGAGGGGAAATGACTGGCCTAAGGTCACACAGCATGTCACTGGCAGAGGCAAGAGTAGAGCCTAGGTGTCCTGACAACCGCTGCACCGGACAGCACAGAGTAAACAATACAACATAGTGGTGACGGAGGGATGCTGCTAGCCCATTGTTACATGCAAACTGAAGTGCAGCTGGGAGTTGGTCCCATAAATCAATTTGTAAGCAGGCATCAGGTCGTCTAGGCACAGAGCTTTCAGATGAGCTGCTACTTATGATGCAGGA
>NW_020715757.1:0-5581 GCF_002925995.2 Terrapene triunguis
TCTCTTATCTCCCGAGCCAGCCTGTCCCATCCTGCTCTACAATGTTTATAGCATCCACATGGAAATGGGGTGTGAACTGAGACCTCATCTCCTTTCAAATGTTCAGGGGGCTAAGATAAGGGACAGTCGTGCTCTCTAAAGATGCCTGATTGGGGCACAATCTATTCCCAGGCCCTGCCACAGTGTGGTGCGCACAGCATGGTGTGCAAGGGACAGAACATCAACCCAGGGATTCAGTTACTGATAGCAAACAAAGCAATCAGACCATCAGACCAAGCAGGGAATCCCTTAGAAAACTCCCGTGAGGAGCACAGAACTTTGATTATCCCCAGTGGGCATTAGCAGGGGAGAAAGTAGAAAACAGCTCAGCAGAAGGGACCCAATGTATCTTGGGTGCAAAATCACTGATTTCCCTGGAGAGGCCCCAGAAATGGGCTTGGCCCTCTGGAGGAACCAGTGACTGACTCTGCAGCATCCTGTGCAATTAGAGCAGACACAAGGGGCTGTGGGTGCTGCAGAATCTGTAACCATACAGTGAACTTTTACTACAGGCCATGAGCTGTGACAGTGATTTTCAGAGTGACTTCAGGGAATTACGTGCCCAGCTCCCATTGACTGCACAATGGGAGTTAGGCAACTAACGTCCTTAGACCCCTTTGAATATCCCAGACTTAATATACAGAGATTTCTGTCTTGTCTCCTTGTATCCTCATTTTCTTTGCACAACCCTAACCCTAAGCGGCCAGATGATTAGCCCAAGGTTCTGAAGTCTGACATTTTTCAGTAGTACATATAGAAGCCCAGGTGGCAGCTGTGCGATCTTCCCTCACTCACCACTCCCTAGACGTGTGCTTCTACCCTGCCCTGGAGGGACCCTTGCTGTATATGACAGAGGATTCCTTTCTGCATACTCCTGGACCTCTCTATAGTATTGGAGCACAAGGGCGCAAATATATTTCCAGTGATGTTGACATTTGTGTGGTGGGGACACGTCTTCTAGGAACCGCACAAAGATCCCCAGTCCATTTCTTAAGGCCACCATGAAGCCATCACAAGGCACAAACTTTGATGCTTATGCCAACATAGCCAGCAGTGTGCCCTTGTTGCCAAGAAGGCCAACAGTATATTGGGCTGTATTAGTAGGAGCATTGGCAGCAGATCGAGGGAAGTGATTATTCCCTCTATTCGACACTGGTGAGGCCACACCTGGAGTATTGTGTCCAGTTTCGGTCCCCCCACTACAGAAGGGATGTGGACAAATTGGAGAGAGTCGAGAGGAGGGCAATGAAAATGATTAGGGGGCTGGGGAACATGATTTACGAGGAGAGGCTGAGGGAACTGTGGTTATTTAGACTGCAGAAGAGAACAGTGAGGGGGGATTTGATAGCAGCCTCATCCTGAGGTCTCTTCCAACCCTAATATTCTATGATTCTATGATTGTAGAGAAAGGGGGAAGGACTAGGAGGTGAGGTGGCGCAAAATCCACCTAGCTCTTGAGGGATAAAGACAAAATTCGCTACAAAATATTTTGACTATAGGCTGGTATCCCAAAATGCGCCAAAAATTGCAGATCAGGTCTAAATAAATGTCTCCATGTAAATTACGTATCCACTCTCTGTAAGTAACCCCCATGTTACAGTTGGAGAAACCAAGGAACACAGATTTGAGGTAATTTATTTACATATCTGGGCTTAGATCACAGAAGCTCTAGTGTCTTGATCACCTCTCTAGCCCCTGCTGCCTAGCTGTACTTATTATCATTTTGGACTGATATTCTCAAGGGAGTGTAAGGGAGTTAGGCAACCAAGATGTACATGCCTTACTTCCTTAGGTTCCTTTGAGAATCCAACCCTTCATTTTCTGAGATTCAAGAAAAGCCCAGCCCTTGGAAGTAACAAGATAGACACAGGGCCAGATTACAAATGGGTTTAGGCACCTATATATGGAGATAGATGCCTATTGGGATTTTCAATATCACCTAAGCAGGTTAGGTGCCTAACTCTCATTGAATGTTCATGGGATTTAGCCAACTAGCTCACTTAGGAGCTTTGATAAATCCTACTGGGTGCTTGCCTCCATCTTTAGGTGCCCAAATCTCTTTTGTAATCCTGGCCTACAGGTAACACAGAAGCTAGGGTGGAGTCAGGGTACCCGGCGGGAGATCCTAGGGCCTGTGCCATGCAGGGATCAGACCAGAGGATGATAATGGCACCTTTTGGCTTGAAATCCATTAATTTATGACATTTTGCCTCTGGGCCACTGCTTCTGAGCTGTTTAGGGCTCCAGGGAGTGAGTCCTGCAAGCCCTTAGAAAATAGACATGGATAGACAGCCTTCTACAGCATCAGTCCTCTAGTGTCAGTGAAGCTCAAAGTCAGCTACACACAGCTCATCTACAGAAAGCAACAGATCTGAATCTAATTCTGTCAGTTCATTCTCAGAGTGAGGGGCAAATGGGCTCTTACATAGCTTTGTCTTTGGCTTCTGAATACTACAGCAGTAGGAACAATGGAGATAGAGAAATAATGACCAAAGAATCCTGGTGCTGGAGCATCACAAGTTGGGGAAAAATCCACAGTGGTCAGCACAATAAGTTCACTATATAAAATATTGTTGTGGATTAACATACAGAGAAATGTAAGACCCAAAGCACAAATTACAATTTGAACTCTTTAACGCTTTAGCTGTCAATAAAGTCAGACATCTAGACCCAGTCAGAAAAAAATCAGTGCAAAATTTTGACTTTGTATTGAAGTCTGAAATGTATTTGTTTTTATCTAATTATTAATGTTAACTGGAAATATTAAGCGAAGAGCAGAAGAAAATTGTGGTTTTCAGTTTAAAAAAAATTAAATAGATTTTTGCTAAGTAGAGAAGAATCTTTCCCTGGACATATTTCTTTAGTTCAAAATCCCATTTTTTGGGGGGGGGGAAATGGATGGAAAATCTCTGACTGCCCCAAATTGGAAATTGAGCTTTAAAGAAAGGTGGGGAACATTATTATTTTTAATCATACAGCAATTTCTAACCTGTTTGTTCTATTGCAACCGTGTTTATTTCTGTTTCAAAGGAATACTTATGGCACGGTAAAATACAAGCAAGCAGCAAAGCTCGCCGATTGTATTTTATACACACTAGCACTTGTAAACTCAGATTCAGAGATGCACCAGCCACCTGATGCCTCTCTATCTCAGTCCTGGTCAAGGAACAGAGGAGGTTAAGGGGGACTGGGTGCCAGCAAGCTGTTCTCAGCAGAGTGAGAAACGCCTGCAGGACACAGTACAGCCTGAAACAATCGCTCAGAGAGGTGTGACCTGCTCCACTCATATCAGTCACCCAGGTGCCAGCAGGCTGTTCAGTGTGTTGTGAGTGCATGTCCCTGTTTGCCTCTTCACAGCTTGACACCCTGAGGGGCGGCGCTTCCCCAGACCCTGGCACACATAGGGAGGGGTGGCTAAGGAGACAGCCTCAATCCCCTCCCCCCCCGCCCCGCTGAAGGGCAAGATCAAAGCCTCCAAGATCACAAAAGGGGGAGAGGGAGGGGAGTCCACCCCCCAGAGATGCATAGAGAGGCCCCCCGATATTGGCACATAGAAGGGAGGGGAATGTGGGGCTGTCGGGTACCCTGCCCCTTATTCTAGTTCTGGATCCAGCAGAGAAAGAGATAGACAGACAGGTGTAGAGAGCGCTGATGAAAAGACAGCAGGGTGCTGTGCTTGCAGTTAAAAAACTGAAACTAAAACAGGAAAGTGAGGCTTTCCTCTGGGGACGGGGGAGAGCATAGAGCCCCCTGAACATGGAAAGAAACAGGACATCACACCCCTCTGTTGTCCCAGTACCCCTATCACTCACCCTCATATCCCCCATTCCCAGTGTTCCACCCCTCCTCATCTCCTGACCCCCAACCCACCTCCTACCCACCCACTCTTTCCATCCCCCGCTCCATAATCACCCCTCTCCTCCCTGCTCCAAAAACCCTTCTCCCCTAATTCCCACCCTCATCCTCCTCCCCTCTCAAAAGGTAAGTGCATTTCAAAATTAGTTTCAGCACCTCCTAAATATCCTGCTGTACTCAGGTGACATTTCCCCACAATTCAAAACCCTCAGACAGAGCCAGGTGCTTCCTGTTCTTAGTTTCAGATTTCTGCTCGGGATTAGATCTCAACTCAAAGTGCCCAGCTGGCATGCAGTTTTGCCAGCCAGAACATTCCACCTTATAGGTAGCTTTCAACCAGCTCATGCTCTCTCCATGCATGTGCCCAGTATAATCCATTCAGCACAACTCCAAGCACTTCTGATTAATAACACTGTAACTTTAGTTCCCCTGAAGGGCTGCTGGGGTGGCCCTTGGGTACTGGAAATGCTCCCTGCTGTGAGGATCTGAGCCCTGGTTTGACCTCTATCTGGGCACAAAAAATCAGCACCAAAACACACAAACGTTAAGAAAAGTTAGAAATAACTCCTTTGGAGTCAATGGGGCTGATTTCCTCTCACTCACCCTGGTGTAAATCAGGAGTAACTCCATTGCAGTTAATGAGCCTGATTCCCCCCTCACTCTTTGCAGGGTAAGTCCATGGTGTTAAAATGGAGTATGTCTGGTCTAAGGAAGAGGAGATTCAGGCCCTTTGACTCCAGCCCCTGCTGCATCCTCCACCCTCTGAATCCCCTTATCCTACTCCCTGAGTGTTTCCTTCCCTCTGCCTCACACAGGCCAGACCCCCAAACAAACATCCACAGCACCTAACCCCCTCCATCAATCTCACAACCCTCCACCCCACATATCCTCTCAGCCCCAATTCTTTGAGATTCCCCCTCCCATGGGCCAGAGCCAATTCCCCTACCCAGAGTTCCTGACTGAGCTTCCTCAGAGATCCCTGCTTGACTCCTCTGTCCACCAGTCCCCTGCTCTGCTCAGCCCAACTCCCCTAAAATGGCCCCAGCCCCAGGAAGCATCCCCCACCTCAGCTCCAAACACCTGCCCATTCTCTCCTTCTCCCCATTGACAAGCCCTGGCCACCATTTCCTTCCTTCCCCACTCTCATTCTTCCTCTGCCTGGCCCAGTCCCTTTTCTGAACAGTATGTTCAGGGTGGCCTCTGCCCAGCCCCACCCAGTACACAGCTAACCTGGGGAACTCACTGCCACAAGGTATCGCTGAGACAAAATGACCAGCAGGCTGAGACACTGACAGGGATCATGAAAGCCTTCACAGTTACATTCGATCAGAGAATGAATTAAACCGCCATGATGCAAGTCTCCAACCGGCCACTCACAGGGAATCTCTCTGACGTGGAGGTTAGTGCAGAATTGTCCATTGAGGGCGGGCGAGGTCCCTGCCCCTCCCTCTACAGTAGCTGGTGCTGGTTCCTCCAGGAGTCACTGCTCTGAGCAGGGCTGTTCCCAGGAGCCTGGGGAAAGAGGCAAATTTATTCCCATAAAGCTCTGCTGACTCTCAGGGTTGGATTCAGACACTCCAGGACCATGCAAGGGACTCTGCCCCCTTGATCCGGTGTCCCACGTGGAGTGTCAGTGGCAGGAGGCCCTCAAAGAGAGGCTGGGACAGTGGCATAGGACCCCTGCTCT
>NW_020715758.1:0-5581 GCF_002925995.2 Terrapene triunguis
TCTCTTATCTCCCGAGCCAGCCTGTCCCATCCTGCTCTACAATGTTTGTAGCATCCACATGGAAATGGGGTGTGAACTGAGACCTCATCTCCTTTCAAATGTTCAGGGGGCTAAGATAAGGGACAGTCGTGCTCTCTAAAGATGCCTGATTGGGGCACAATCTATTCCCAGGCCCTGCCACAGTGTGGTGCGCACAGCATGGTGTGCAAGGGACAGAACATCAACCCAGGGATTCAGTTACTGATAGCAAACAAAGCAATCAGACCATCAGACCAAGCAGGGAATCCCTTAGAAAACTCCCGTGAGGAGCACAGAACTTTGATTATCCCCAGTGGGCATTAGCAGGGGAGAAAGTAGAAAACAGCTCAGCAGAAGGGACCCAATGTATCTTGGGTGCAAAATCACTGATTTCCCTGTAGAGGCCCCAGAAATGGGCTTGGCCCTCTGGAGGAACCAGTGACTGACTCTGCAGCATCCTGTGCAATTAGAGCAGACACAAGGGGCTGTGGGTGCTGCAGAATCTGTAACCATACAGTGAACTTTTACTACAGGCCATGAGCTGTGACAGTGATTTTCAGAGTGACTTCAGGGAATTACGTGCCCAGCTCCCATTGACTGCACAATGGGAGTTAGGCAACTAACGTCCTTAGACCCCTTTGAATATCCCAGACTTAATATACAGAGATTTCTGTCTTGTCCCCTTGTATCCTCATTTTCTTTGCACAACCCTAACCCTAAGCGGCCAGATGATTAGCCCAAGGTTCTGAAGTCTGACATTTTTCAGTAGTACATATAGAAGCTCAGGTGGCAGCTGTGCGATCTTCCCTCACTCACCACTCCCTAGACGTGTGCTTCTACCCTGCCCTGGAGGGACCCTTGCTGTATATGACAGAGGATTCCTTTCTGCATACTCCTGGACCTCTCTATAGTAATGGAGCACAAGGGCGCAAATATATTTCCAGTGATGTTGACATTTGTGTGGTGGGGACACGTCTTCTAGGAACCGCACAAAGATCCCCAGTCCATTTCTTAAGGCCACCATGAAGCCATCACAAGGCACAAACTTTTATGCTTATGCCAACATAGCCAGCAGTGTGCCCTTGTTGCCCAGAAGGCCAACAGTATATTGGGCTGTATTAGTAGGAGCATTGGCAGCAGATCGAGGGAAGTGATTATTCCCTCTATTCGACACTGGTGAGGCCACACCTGGAGTATTGTGTCCAGTTTTGGTCCCCCCACTACAGAAGGGATGTGGACAAATTGGAGAGAGTCCAGAGGAGGGCAATGAAAATGATTAGGGGGCTGGGGAACATGATTTACGAGGAGAGGCTGAGGGAGCTGGAGTTATTTAGTCTGCAGAAGAGAACAGTGAGGGGGGATTTGATAGCAGCCTCATCCTGAAGTCTCTTCCAACCCTAATATTCTATGATTCTATGATTGTAGAGAAAGGGGGAAGGACTAGGAGGTGAGGCTGTGCAAAATCCATCTAGCTCTTGAGGGATAAAGACAAAATTCGCTACAAAATATTTTGACTATAGGCTGGTATCCCAAAATGCGCCAAAAATTGCAGATCAGGTCTAAATAAATGTCTCCATGTGAATTACCTATCCACTCTCTGTAAGTAACCCCCATGTTACAGTTGGAGAAACCAAGGAACACAGATTTGAGGTAATTTATTTACATATCTGGGCTTAGATCACAGAAGCTCTAGTGTCTTGATCACCTCTCTAGCCCCTGCTGCCTAGCTGTACTTGTTATCATTTTGGACTGATATTCTCAAGGGAGTGTAAGGGAGTTAGGCAACCAAGATGTACATGCCTTACTTCCTTAGGTTCCTTTGAGAATCCAACCCTTCATTTTCTGAGATTCAAGAAAAGCCCAGCCCTTGGAAGTAACAAGATAGACACAGGGTCAGATTACAAATGGGTTTAGGCACCTATATATGGAGATAGATGCCTATTGGGATTTTCAATATCACCTAAGCAGGTTAGGTGCCTAACTCTCATTGAATGTTCATGGGATTTAGCCAACTAGCTCACTTAGGAGCTTTGATAAATCCTACTGGGTGCTTGTCTCCATCTTTAGGTGCCCAAATCTCTTTTGTAATCCTGGCCTACAGGTAACACAGAAGCTAGGGTGGAGTCAGGGTACCCGGCGGGAGATCCTAGGGCCTGTGCCATGCAGAGATCAGACCAGAGGATGATAATGGCATCTTTTGGCTTGAAATCCATTAATTTATGACATTTTGCCTCTGGGCCACGGCTTCTGAGCTGTTTAGGGCTCCAGGGAGTGAGTCCTGCAAGCCCTTAGAAAATAGACATGGATAGACAGCCTTCTACAGCATCAGTCCTCTAGTGTCAGTGAAGCTCAAAGTCAGCTACACACAGCTCATCTACAGAAAGCAACAGATTTGAATCTAATTCTGTCAGTTCATTCTCAGAGTGAGGGGCAAATGGGCTCTTACATAGCTTTGTCTTTGGCTTCTGAATACTACAGCGGTAGGAACAATGGAGATAGAGAAATAATGACCAAAGAATCCTGGTGCTGGAGCATCACAAGTTGGGGAAAAATCCACAGTGGCCAGCACAGTAAGTTCACTATATAAAATATTGTTGTGGATTAATATACAGAGAAATGTAAGACCCAAAGCATAAATTACAATTTGAACCCTTTAACGCTTTAGCTGTCAATAAAGTCAGACATCTAGACCCAGTCAGAAAAAAATCAGTGCAAAATTTTGACTTTGTATTGAAGCCTGAAATGTATTTGTTTTTATCTAATTATTAATGTTAACTGGAAATATTAAGCGAAGAGCAGAAGAAAATTGTGGTTTTCAGTTTAAAAAAAATTAAATAGATTTTTGCTAAGTAGAGAAGAATCTTTCCCTGGACATATTTCTTTAGTTCAAAATCCCATTTTTTGGGGGGGGGGAAATGGATGGAAAATCTCTGACTGCCCCAAATTGGAAATTGAGCTTTAAAGAAAGGTGGGGAACATTATTATTTTTAATCATACAGCAATTTCTAACCTGTTTGTTCTATTGCAACCGTGTTTATTTCTGTTTCAAAGGAATACTTATGGCATGGTAAAATACAAGCAAGCAGCAAAGCTCGCCGATTGTATTTTATACACACTAGCACTTGTAAACTCAGATTCAGAGATGCACCAGCCACCTGATGCCTCTCTATCTCAGTCCTGGTCAAGGAACAGAGGAGGTTAAGGGGGACTGGGTGCCAGCAAGCTGTTCTCAGCAGAGTGAGAAACGCCTGCAGGACACAGTACAGCCTGAAACAATCGCTCGGAGAGGTGTGACCTGCTCCACTCATATCAGTCACCCAGGTGCCAGCAGGCTGTTCAGTGTGTTGTGAGTGCATGTCCCTGTTTGCCTCTTCACAGCTTGACACCCTGAGGGGCGGCGCTTCCCCAGACCCTGGCACACATAGGGAGGGGTGGCTAAGGAGACAGCCTCAATCCCCTCCCCCCCCGCCCCGCTGAAGGGCAAGATCAAAGCCTCCAAGATCACAAAAGGGGGAGAGGGATGGGAGTCCTCCCCCCAGAGATGCATAGAGATCCCCCCCGATATTGGCACATACAAGGGAGGGGAATGTGGGGCTGTCGGGTACCCTGCCCCTTATTCTAGTTCTGGATCCAGCAGAGAAAGAGATAGACAGACAGGTGTAGAGAGCGCTGATGAAAAGACAGCAGGGTGCTGTGCTTGCAGTTGAAAAACTGAAACTAAAACAGGAAAGTGAGGCTTTCCTCTGGGGACGGGGGAGAGCATAGAGCCCCCTGAACATGGAAAGAAACAGGACATCACACCCCTCTGTTGTCCCAGTACCCCTATCACTCACCCTCATATCCCCCATTCCCAGTGTTCCACCCCTCCTCATCTCCTGACCCCCAACCCACCTCCTACCCACCCACTCTTTCCATCCCCCGCTCCATAATCACCCCTCTCCTCCCTGCTCCAAAAACCCTTCTCCCCTAATTCCCACCCTCATCCTCCTCCCCTCTCAAAAGGTAAGTGCATTTCAAAATTAGTTTCAGCACCTCCTAAATATCCTGCTGTACTCAGGTGACATTTCCCCACAATTCAAAACCCTCAGACAGAGCCAGGTGCTTCCTGTTCTTAGTTTCAGATTTCTGCTCGGGATTAGATCTCAACTCAAAGTGCCCAGCTGGCATGCAGTTTTGCCAGCCAGAACATTCCACCTTATAGGTAGCTTTCAACCAGCTCATGCTCTCTCCATGCATGTGCCCAGTATAATCCATTCAGCACAACTCCAAGCACTTCTGATTAATAACACTGTAACTTTAGTTCCCCTGAAGGGCTGCTGGGGTGGCCCTTGGGTACTGGAAATGCTCCCTGCTGTGAGGATCTGAGCCCTGGTTTGACCTCTATCTGGGCACAAAAAATCAGCACCAAAACACACAAACGTTAAGAAAAGTTAGAAATAACTCCTTTGGAGTCAATGGGGCTGATTTCCTCTCACTCACCCTGGTGTAAATCAGGAGTAACTCCATTGCAGTTAATGAGCCTGATTCCCCCCTCACTCTTTGCAGGGTAAGTCCATGGTGTTAAAATGGAGTATGTCTGGTCTAAGGAAGAGGAGATTCAGGCCCTTTGACTCCAGCCCCTGCTGCATCCTCCACCCTCTGAATCCCCTTATCCTACTCCCTGAGTGTTTCCTTCCCTCTGCCTCACACAGGCCAGACCCCCAAACAAACATCCACAGCACCTAACCCCCTCCATCAATCTCACAACCCTCCACCCCACATATCCTCTCAGCCCCAATTCTTTGAGATTCCCCCTCCCATGGGCCAGAGCCAATTCCCCTACCCAGAGTTCCTGACTGAGCTTCCTCAGAGATCCCTGCTTGACTCCTCTGTCCACCAGTCCCCTGCTCTGCTCAGCCCAACTCCCCTAAAATGGCCCCAGCCCCAGGAAGCATCCCCCACCTCAGCTCCAAACACCTGCCCATTCTCTCCTTCTCCCCATTGACAAGCCCTGGCCACCATTTCCTTCCTTCCCCACTCTCATTCTTCCTCTGCCTGGCCCAGTCCCTTTTCTGAACAGTATGTTCAGGGTGGCCTCTGCCCAGCCCCACCCAGTACACAGCTAACCTGGGGAACTCACTGCCACAAGGTATCGCTGAGACAAAATGACCAGCAGGCTGAGACACTGACAGGGATCATGAAAGCCTTCACAGTTACATTCGATCAGAGAATGAATTAAACCGCCATGATGCAAGTCTCCAACCGGCCACTCACAGGGAATCTCTCTGACGTGGAGGTTAGTGCAGAATTGTCCATTGAGGGCGGGCGGGGTCCCTGCCCCTCCCTCTACAGTAGCTGGTGCTGGTTCCTCCAGGAGTCACTGCTCTGAGCAGGGCTGTTCCCAGGAGCCTGGGGAAAGAGGCAAATTTATTCCCATAAAGCTCTGCTGACTCTCAGGGTTGGATTCAGACACTCCAGGACCATGCAAGGGACTCTGCCCCCTTGATCCGGTGTCCCACGTGGAGTGTCAGTGGCAGGAGGCCCTCAAAGAGAGGCTGGGACAGTGGCATAGGACCCCTGCTCT
>NW_020715759.1:0-6215 GCF_002925995.2 Terrapene triunguis
TCATGGAACTTTCCATTAGGTTGGCGTAAGGATGATACATCCCCACACCTCCCCCCTTTTTCTTAAATAAGGCCTGTAGGAGGGTCCAACTAACATTAGGACAATTACTAGCCGCCTGACTACTCTCTTCGGACCTATAAAGCTGACGGCAGGTGACATTCAACAACTGGGAAGTATATAGAGAACTATTAAGAAACGTAATATTACATAAATACCCACGAAAACCATTGGGGTGTAAATAAGGATAGCAAATAAGACATGTCCTAAAGGGATCCGATGGGGTGGCCATGGACAAACAAAAAGGCTTCTTGGCCAGTCTGGTTCGCCCAGGTGACCCAAACATTTTGTCGTGGGTTAACAAAAGGTACAGAGTTTGGACATACAAAGACCCCTGCTCCTATAATAAGGAGTCCGAACAAATAGAAGCACAGCATTATCAGGTGTCTAGGTTGTAGCAAACAACAAGTGCAGGTCCGGTGCCGTGGGGTCGTCGTCCGGCTCCTGCATGGCGGCATCGGGCTCCTCAGCAATTCGTGTCTTGAGCCACGGCCGGACCCACTTCGCTGGAACCCACCGGGGACCCGCATCGGTGGAAACACATGCATATCCCCGTCCCCAGGTTAGTAAATCTACAGGGCCCTTCCATTTCTGCTGTGTATAATCAAACCATCTGACTGGGGGGCTTACCGCGGGCAACTGGTCGTGTTTCATAATGCCCGAAATGTGTCGGACAACTGGTGGGGTGTCGTGCGCCCCTACCTGTAACCAGTTGAGGACATAGAGCTCCTTAAAGAGACGGGCATGTGGTGTGCGCATGAGTGGGTCAAGGGCAGCTCCCCCTTTTTGTTTAAACAAGAGCGTTTTCAGGGTAGCGTGAGAGCGCTCAATGATCGCCTGGCCGGTGGAGTTACCAGGGATGCCAGTAAGGTGGGAAATACCCCAGAGGGACAAGAACTGGGCCGTACGGCGAGAGACGTACCCAGTACCATTATCGGTTTTAATAGAGGCTGGGACACCCATAACTGCAAAGCACGCCTGCCAATGCTTGACAACGTCCCGGGAGCCAGTACCGGGCAACGCTGTGGCCCACAAAAACCCAGAAAAGGTATCGACCGTGACATGGAGGTGCTTAAGGGAGCCAAATTCAGAGAAAAAGGTGATATCGGTTTGCCAAATTTGGAGGGAAGACAGACCGCGAGGGTTTACCCCCAACGGGAGGGACGGTGGGAGGACATGCCGTTGACAACTGGGGCAGGATGCCACAACAGCACGGGTGGTGGCTAACGGGAGCCGGAATTGACGGGATAGGGCACGGGCAGATTGGTGGAAGAAGTCATGGGAGATATGAGCCTGGGCAAAAGAGTTGGGGACATGGACCGAGCCAACCAACTGATCGACAAGCGTATTACCTTCAGCAAGGCCGTCGGTGATACCGGAATGGCTACGGATATGCATTACAAAATAAGGACAGGAACGAGCATCGAGAAGATGCCAAAGCTGAAGGAGGGCTTGCCAAAGCTCAGGGTTAGACACATGTTTAAGAACTGACTGCTCCAGACGGCGAGTCACCCCCACCGCATAAAGGGAATCACTTACAATATTAAGAGGCACATTAGGCCATTTGACAAAGGCACGGATGATGGCACGAAATTCCAATACCTGGAGAGACCCGTTAGCCACAACCGTCTCATGATGCCAGGCACCAGCGTCACGCCATAAAAGACCGGCACGAGCCGCTCTGCCACTAGCATCAGTGAAGACAGTAAGGCCGTGAACCGGGGAGGAACGTTGCATGAGCACCTTCTCTAATGGGATTGTGACAGAGAGGAGACGATGAGAAGGGTAATGATGAGTGACTTGACCTGTATAACCAGATAACGCTGCAGCAAAAACAAAATCATTAACAAGAACATGAGCATACAACGTAACATTAAACGGTATATAAAGAACATCAGGTTCTGAACCCGTGATAGCAATCACACGGGCGCGGGCTATGACAATGAGGGATGCGATGGCTTCTACGCGAGTAGTGACGGTTTTGGTGGGTTGAGAGGACGGGAAGATCCATTCAAGCCCATTTAACGGATCTGGTAACTGAGGGATCCACTGAAACAGCAACGCCTCCAGAGACGCATCCCTTGAGAGAATTGCTAGTGAAATGGGAGAATCGGGATGAACACGGCCAGAATACCGATGCGCGAGTTTATCCGCGATCACTTGCAGGGCGGCATGGTGTTCGGGTAGCAATATGCGGGGCTCATCCGGACTACGGCCACCTTTTAATAAACGCAGTAGCGGAGCGAGATCAGCATTAGAAATGCCGCAGAGGCCACGGACCCACTGCAGGTCACCGACAAGCCGCTGGATGTCATGTAAGTTACGCACGGTAAGGTCAATAGTTAGTTTCTGTGGCCGTACAATAGAGTCAGTGATATGCATACCCAGATAAAAATATGGCACTTGCCGTTGTACTTTATCAGGGGCGATAACAAGACCAGCAGAGCACAAAGCGGCAGTGATCTCAAGGATAGCCGCATCACAATCGAGAGCAGCCCCGGCGAAAAGAAGGTCATCCATATAGTGATAGATTACCCATTTAGGATGTGCAACACGGAGTGGTTTGATCGCCCAGGCAACATATAGTTGACAGATGGTGGGTGAATTTTTCATCCCTTGTGGTAGCACAGTCCATTGATAGCGCTGAGTAGGCTCAGCTTTATTAATAGAAGGAACGGAGAAGGCAAACTTTCCCCTGTCTGCAATATGAAGCGGAATTGTAAAGAAGCAGTCTTTTAGATCTATGACAAGTAAGGGCCAGTTATGCGGGAGCATTGTAGGGGTAGGCAGTCCCGGTTGGAGAGCTCCCATGTCCTTCATAACGGCATTCACCGCACGAAGATCATGGAGTAAGCGCCACTTCCCCGATTTTCTGGGAATAGTAAAGATGGGGGTATTCCAAGGGCTCACGGAGGGTTCAAGGTGGCCCTTGCTCAACTGTTCCTGGACCAATTCTCGTACATGGGCGAGCTTATGGGCTGGAAGCGGCCACTGAGCGACCCATACCGGAGTAGAGGTCAACCCCTCCAGCTGCAGGATCGGCCGCCCCTCAATGGCCGCTAAGCAAAAGGAGAAGTCTGTAGTACAATCCCCCACTGGCTTAAACAATCACGTCCCAGCAGCCAGACAGGGGCAGGGAGAACATATGGTCGTACTTTTGCTGTCACCGCGGGCTCTCCCTCGTCAAAGATAGTGATAAAGTATGTGCTGATATGGGTCCGTTGGGTACCTCCAATGCCGCGGACCGACGACGTGGCGGTTTGTAAGGGCCAAGACTCGGGCCAGTGCTGAGCGGGCATGATGGTCACGTCGGCCCTAGTATCTATAAGGGCTTCATGTTGGAGTTGGCGCCCGTCTGGACTGATGAAACACACCTTCCGTAGTGGCTTTCGTTGCGTAACTGTCATGGCGAGGTTTATTTGCGGCGAGTTGGTGGATCCAAAACCACGGGGGCCGCGTTCTACCGCAGCGGTAGAGGGCACCGTGCCCTGGAAAGGGATCAATTGTGCAATGCGAGAACCCGCCACAATGTTAACCGGCGGGAAGAGGGCGCGGACCATGATTCCGATATTCCCGGTATAGTCGGCATCAATAAGGCCGGGCAGCACAAAAACACCTTGTTTGGATGTAGAGGACCGGCCGATTAAAAGAGCGCTAAGTCCATAGCCCAAGGGGCCAAACACAGTGGAGGAAATAACATGTACCTTGTCATCTTCCAGCGTTACATCTGTTGCGGTGGCCAGGTCCACTCCGGCACTCCCTCGGGTGGCTCCGGAGAGGTATTCCAAACAACCGGCCTGGCGTTGGGGAAGGTTTGTGTCGTCGTGCCCCCCCGCCGGGCGCTCGTCGTCCCGTTTCCCGGCAACGGTGTGCCGTCCTTCTTGAATCGGGACCGGCAATCAGAGGCGCGGTGTCCAAATTTATCACACCGGTTACAGACACCGGCAAAAGCCTTTGGCCGACCTTCGGTCCCTGTTTTACTATTTCTTGTAGGGCATTCACGTTTTAAGTGTCCAGATTTTCCGCAGGCAAAGCAAACCCCGGAGGGCCGGGCAACGCCCTTTTGGCCACGGCCCGTGCTTACCACCAGGGGGCGCAGCGCCACCGCCAATGCAGACGCATGGGCCTTGGCGTGCACTTCCGCCTTTTCAGCCTCCTCGTACACGGAGGCTCGATTACAAGCTTTGATCATTTCCATTAACGAGGCTGTTTTGGGTAGTGTTGCCAAAATGCGACGACAGACAGGGTTGGTGTTTTGGATGGCTAAATCAAGCCCTACGGCAGCCTTTGCTTCCGCCGTTAAATTGGGGGAACGATCGATTGCCTCCCGTAACCTATCCAAGAAGGTGGAATAGGGTTCGGAGAGGGCCTGGGTAATTTTGGCATACGGGGGGATTGGCTTACCCATTTGTGGAACCTCCTTAAACGCAGCCAACGCCAGTCCCTGTGACTGTTGCAAGATGCGCGGGTCGAGGCACGCCTGGAGTTGTGGCTCCACATAGACCCCTTTTCCCATAAGCATGTCTTGGGTTGCGTAACGCAGCGGATTATCGTCAGGTAAGTCTATGTTACGCACTATAGCCATCTCGACGCGCTTCGCCCAATTATCCTTCCACAACAATCGCTGTGTCGGCGTTAAAAGCATGTCAGCAAATTTCACAGAGTCATAAGGGCACATTGCCTGCCCAACAAATATCTGCTCGATCAAGGACTGCACATATGGGTTATGCATACCATATGACATTATAGATTTTTGGGCCTCCCGGACAAGCTTCCAATCTAAGGGAGCCCATTGCCGTCTGGCGGGGTTCTGTGGATCCGGTGTCACTACTGGATAAGCCTCGGGCGCAAATTCCCCCTCTATATGGGCTTCCCTGATAAGTCCGTGCCAATGCCTTATGGGGTCCTGGGGGCCTGAGCCGCCCGGGATATTGTCCGAAGCATGTCGCAGGGTGGAAACATCGGATGAGTATGCCGGAGGCTTCGGGGCAAACGGGTTGGTGACATCCAGTGGCCAGTGCGTGGACACGTCACCCCGTCCGGTGCACCCAATCGCGCAGCCCCACAAACCACAACGAGGACAGGGGGTAGCTACACCATCCGCTGGAGGGATCTTATCCGGCGGTTTTTTCCTATATGTCCTTTCAAAGCTAGATAAGCCCGGTTCCGCCATTTTTTCCAACCTATTCTGCAACTGCTCACCCTGCCCCGGGAACTCCGCCCGGAACTCTGGGGTACAAACATCATTGGTGACAGGAAAGCCGGGCTGGTTCAGGGCTCGCAATGTGTGGGACTGCAGGGGATGGCTCTCACCGGCCAAATGGGACAACTGATTCAGCATGTCCTGTAGCTGAAGGCCCTGTTTGTGCATTTCCGCCCGAAATTCTCGTAACTTATCCCCTTCTGGGCTCGAGACCTCCATTCTATCCGCCGGGTCGTCCGGTAACGGGACGGTACTAGGATCAACTTCGGGTGCACTGGGGATGAGTGGTATGATAGTGTCCTCACCCCCAAAGAACTCACGGGCTCCCACCGGCAACACACAAGGCGGCTCCTCTTTCGGCCGAAAGAGGTCATCAATGGCCGACTGGACCTCAGCTTCTGCCGCAAGCGTCTCTATCAGTTTCTTAGATTTGCACCATATTTGGCTCAATGACACGGCCTCCTTGTCGCCGTGAGAGACCGACTCCCAGAGGTCAGAGCCTAGACTCTCCCAGACTGCCTTATCAAAGACAGTATTCGGTGTAACAAAAAACCCGCGTCTTTGTCCCCATTTCAGCAAACGGGACAACGCGTCAGAGGGAAGCTTCTCTCCCTGCTTTTCAGCGATGCATAATAAAAAATCATGCACCATCTTTTCCTCTGCAGACAAAGCAGAGCCCATTTTATCGAATGCAGCCGCTCACCTGTGAGCTCACGAACGTCTCTCTCGGACGACCAGGAGCCGGTATCCTCCGGTACCTCCTGCCGCGGCTGCCACCTCCGCCTTTTCTCACCGAACGCTTCAGTCGGCTGCCTCGATGTCCAAGCCGAATCACGTCGGGGTCACCATTTGTGCGGTCCCATGCGGAGCGGATAAAGCACACGACCAATGTGGTTGTAAGCTGAATTGAATCCTGTTTATTACAAGCTTTCTTTTATAGTCTTTCTCAACATTA
>NW_020715760.1:0-6214 GCF_002925995.2 Terrapene triunguis
TCATGGAACTTTCCATTAGGTTGGCGTAAGGATGATACATCCCCACACCTCCCCCCTTTTTCTTAAATAAGGCCTGTAGGAGGGTCCAACTAACATTAGGACAATTACTAGCCGCCTGACTACTCTCTTCGGACCTATAAAGCTGACGGCAGGTGACATTCAACAACTGGGAAGTATATAGAGAACTATTAAGAAACGTAATATTACATAAATACCCACGAAAACCATTGGGGTGTAAATAAGGATAGCAAATAAGACATGTCCTAAAGGGATCCGATGGGGTGGCCATGGACAAACAAAAAGGCTTCTTGGCCAGTCTGGTTCGCCCAGGTGACCCAAACATTTTGTCGTGGGTTAACAAAAGGTACAGAGTTTGGACATACAAAGACCCCTGCTCCTATAATAAGGAGTCCGAACAAATAGAAGCACAGCATTATCAGGTGTCTAGGTTGTAGCAAACAACAAGTGCAGGTCCGGTGCCGTGGGGTCGTCGTCCGGCTCCTGCATGGCGGCATCGGGCTCCTCAGCAATTCGTGTCTTGAGCCACGGCCGGACCCACTTCGCTGGAACCCACCGGGGACCCGCATCGGTGGAAACACATGCATATCCCCGTCCCCAGGTTAGTAAATCTACAGGGCCCTTCCATTTCTGCTGTGTATAATCAAACCATCTGACTGGGGGGCTTACCGCGGGCAACTGGTCGTGTTTCATAATGCCCGAAATGTGTCGGACAACTGGTGGGGTGTCGTGCGCCCCTACCTGTAACCAGTTGAGGACATAGAGCTCCTTAAAGAGACGGGCATGTGGTGTGCGCATGAGTGGGTCAAGGGCAGCTCCCCCTTTTTGTTTAAACAAGAGCGTTTTCAGGGTAGCGTGAGAGCGCTCAACGATCGCCTGGCCGGTGGAGTTACCAGGGACGCCAGTAAGGTGGGAAATACCCCAGAGGGACAAGAACTGGGCCGTACGGCGAGAGACGTACCCAGCACCATTATCGGTTTTAATAGAGGCTAGGACGCCCATAACTGCAAAGCACGCCTGCCAATGCTTGACAACGTCCCGGGAGCCAGTACCGGGCAACGCTGTGGCCCACAAAAACCCAGAAAAGGTATCGACCGTGACATGGAGGTGCTTAAGGGAGCCAAATTCAGAGAAAAAGGTGATATCGGTTTGCCAAATTTGGAGGGAAGACAGACCGCGAGGGTTTACCCCCAACGGGAGGGACGGTGGGAGGACATGCCGTTGACAACTGCGGCAGGATGCCACAACAGCACGGGTGGTGGCTAACGGGAGCCGGAATTGACGGGATAGGGCACGGGCAGATTGGTGGAAGAAGTCATGGGAGATATGAGCCTGGGCAAAAGAGTTGGGGACATGGACCGAGCCAACCAACTGATCGACAAGCGTATTACCTTCAGCAAGGCCGTCGGTGATACCGGAATGGCTACGGATATGCATTACAAAATAAGGACAGGAACGAGCATCGAGAAGATGCCAAAGCTGAAGGAGGGCTTGCCAAAGCTCAGGGTTAGACACATGTTTAAGAACTGACTGCTCCAGACGGCGAGTCACCCCCACCGCATAAAGGGAATCACTTACAATATTAAGAGGCACATTAGGCCATTTGACAAAGGCACGGATGATGGCACGAAATTCCAATACCTGGAGAGACCCGTTAGCCACAACCGTCTCATGATGCCAGGCACCAGCGTCACGCCATAAAAGACCGGCACGAGCCGCTCTGCCACTAGCATCAGTGAAGACAGTAAGGCCGTGAACCGGGGAGGAACGTTGCATGAGCACCTTCTCTAATGGGATTGTGACAGAGAGGAGACGATGAGAAGGGTAATGATGAGTGACTTGACCTGTATAACCAGATAACGCTGCAGCAAAAACAAAATCATTAACAAGAACATGAGCATACAACGTAACATTAAACGGTATATAAAGAACATCAGGTTCTGAACCCGTGATAGCAATCACACGGGCGCGGGCTATGACAATGAGGGATGCGATGGCTTCTACGCGAGTAGTGACGGTTTTGGTGGGTTGAGAGGACGGGAAGATCCATTCAAGCCCATTTAACGGATCTGGTAACTGAGGGATCCACTGAAACAGCAACGCCTCCAGAGACGCATCCCTTGAGAGAATTGCTAGTGAAATGGGAGAATCGGGATGAACACGGCCAGAATACCGATGCGCGAGTTTATCCGCGATCACTTGCAGGGCGGCATGGTGTTCGGGTAGCAATATGCGGGGCTCATCCGGACTACGGCCACCTTTTAATAAACGCAGTAGCGGAGCGAGATCAGCATTAGAAATGCCGCAGAGGCCACGGACCCACTGCAGGTCACCGACAAGCCGCTGGATGTCATGTAAGTTACGCACGGTAAGGTCAATAGTTAGTTTCTGTGGCCGTACAATAGAGTCAGTGATATGCATACCCAGATAAAAATATGGCACTTGCCGTTGTACTTTATCAGGGGCGATAACAAGACCAGCAGAGCACAAAGCGGCAGTGATCTCAAGGATAGCCGCATCACAATCGAGAGCAGCCCCGGCGAAAAGAAGGTCATCCATATAGTGATAGATTACCCATTTAGGATGTGCAACACGGAGTGGTTTGATCGCCCAGGCAACATATAGTTGACAGATGGTGGGTGAATTTTTCATCCCTTGTGGTAGCACAGTCCATTGATAGCGCTGAGTAGGCTCAGCTTTATTAATAGAAGGAACGGAGAAGGCAAACTTTCCCCTGTCTGCAATATGAAGCGGAATTGTAAAGAAGCAGTCTTTTAGATCTATGACAAGTAAGGGCCAGTTATGCGGGAGCATTGTAGGGGTAGGCAGTCCCGGTTGGAGAGCTCCCATGTCCTTCATAACGGCATTCACCGCACGAAGATCATGGAGTAAGCGCCACTTCCCCGATTTTCTGGGAATAGTAAAGATGGGGGTATTCCAAGGGCTCACGGAGGGTTCAAGGTGGCCCTTGCTCAACTGTTCCTGGACCAATTCTCGTACATGGGCGAGCTTATGGGCTGGAAGCGGCCACTGAGCGACCCATACCGGAGTAGAGGTCAACCCCTCCAGCTGCAGGATCGGCCGCCCCTCAATGGCCGCTAAGCAAAAGGAGAAGTCTGTAGTACAATCCCCCACTGGCTTAAACAATCACGTCCCAGCAGCCAGACAGGGGCAGGGAGAACATATGGTCGTACTTTTGCTGTCACGCGGGCTCTCCCTCGTCAAAGATAGTGATAAAGTATGTGCTGATACGGGTCAGTTGGGTACCTCCAATGCCGCGGACCGACGACGTGGCCGTTTGTAAGGGCCAAGACTCGGGCCAGTGCTGAGCGGGCATGATGGTCACGTCGGCCCTAGTATCTATAAGGGCTTCATGTTGGAGTTGGCGCCCGTCTGGACTGATGAAACACACCTTCCGTAGTGGCTTTCGTTGCGTAACTGTCATGGCGAGGTTTATTTGCGGCGAGTTGGTGGATCCAAAACCACGGGGGCCGCGTTCTACCGCAGCGGTAGAGGGCACCGTGCCCTGGAAAGGGATCAATTGTGCAATGCGAGAACCCGCCACAATGTTAACCGGCGGGAAGAGGGCGCGGACCATGATTCCGATATTCCCGGTATAGTCGGCATCAATAAGGCCGGGCAGCACAAAAACACCTTGTTTGGATGTAGAGGACCGGCCGATTAAAAGAGCGCTAAGTCCATAGCCCAAGGGGCCAAACACAGTGGAGGAAATAACATGTACCTTGTCATCTTCCAGCGTTACATCTGTTGCGGTGGCCAGGTCCACTCCGGCACTCCCTCGGGTGGCTCCGGAGAGGTATTCCAAACAACCGGCCTGGCGTTGGGGAAGGTTTGTGTCGTCGCGCCCCCCCGCCGGGCGCTCGTCGTCCCGTTTCCCGGCAACGGTGTGCCGTCCTTCTTGAATCGGGACCGGCAATCAGAGGCGCGGTGTCCAAATTTATCACACCGGTTACAGACACCGGCAAAAGCCTTTGGCCGACCTTCGGTCCCTGTTTTACTATTTCTTGTAGGGCATTCACGTTTTAAGTGTCCAGATTTTCCGCAGGCAAAGCAAACCCCGGAGGGCCGGGCAACGCCCTTTTGGCCACGGCCCGTGCTTACCACCAGGGGGCGCAGCGCCACCGCCAATGCAGACGCATGGGCCTTGGCGTGCACTTCCGCCTTTTCAGCCTCCTCGTACACGGAGGCTCGATTACAAGCTTTGATCATTTCCATTAACGAGGCTGTTTTGGGTAGTGTTGCCAAAATGCGACGACAGACAGGGTTGGTGTTTTGGATGGCTAAATCAAGCCCTACGGCAGCCTTTGCTTCCGCCGTTAAATTGGGGGAACGATCGATTGCCTCCCGTAACCTATCCAAGAAGGTGGAATAGGGTTCGGAGAGGGCCTGGGTAATTTTGGCATACGGGGGGATTGGCTTACCCATTTGTGGAACCTCCTTAAACGCAGCCAACGCCAGTCCCTGTGACTGTTGCAAGATGCGCGGGTCGAGGCACGCCTGGAGTTGTGGCTCCACATAGACCCCTTTTCCCATAAGCATGTCTTGGGTTGCGTAACGCAGCGGATTATCGTCAGGTAAGTCTATGTTACGCACTATAGCCATCTCGACGCGCTTCGCCCAATTATCCTTCCACAACAATCGCTGTGTCGGCGTTAAAAGCATGTCAGCAAATTTCACAGAGTCATAAGGGCACATTGCCTGCCCAACAAATATCTGCTCGATCAAGGACTGCACATATGGGTTATGCATACCATATGACATTATAGATTTTTGGGCCTCCCGGACAAGCTTCCAATCTAAGGGAGCCCATTGCCGTCTGGCGGGGTTCTGTGGATCCGGTGTCACTACTGGATAAGCCTCGGGCGCAAATTCCCCCTCTATATGGGCTTCCCTGATAAGTCCGTGCCAATGCCTTATGGGGTCCTGGGGGCCTGAGCCGCCCGGGATATTGTCCGAAGCATGTCGCAGGGTGGAAACATCGGATGAGTATGCCGGAGGCTTCGGGGCAAACGGGTTGGTGACATCCAGTGGCCAGTGCGTGGACACGTCACCCCGTCCGGTGCACCCAATCGCGCAGCCCCACAAACCACAACGAGGACAGGGGGTAGCTACACCATCCGCTGGAGGGATCTTATCCGGCGGTTTTTTCCTATATGTCCTTTCAAAGCTAGATAAGCCCGGTTCCGCCATTTTTTCCAACCTATTCTGCAACTGCTCACCCTGCCCCGGGAACTCCGCCCGGAACTCTGGGGTACAAACATCATTGGTGACAGGAAAGCCGGGCTGGTTCAGGGCTCGCAATGTGTGGGACTGCAGGGGATGGCTCTCACCGGCCAAATGGGACAACTGATTCAGCATGTCCTGTAGCTGAAGGCCCTGTTTGTGCATTTCTGCCCGAAATTCTCATAACTTATCCCCTTCTGGGCTCGAGACCTCCATTCTATCCGCCGGGTCGTCCGGTAACGGGACAGTACTAGGATCAACTTCGGGTGCACTGGGGATGAGTGGTATGATAGTGTTCTCACCCCCAAAGAACTCACGGGCTCCCACCGGCAACACACAAGGCGGCTCCTCTTTCGGCCGAAAGAGGTCATCAATGGCCGACTGGACCTCGGCTTCTGCCGCAAGCGTCTCTATCAGTTTCTTAGATTTGCACCATATTTGGCTCAATGACACGGCCTCCTTGTCGCCGTGAGAGACCGACTCCCAGAGGTCAGAGCCTAGACTCTCCCAGACTGCCTTATCAAAGACAGTATTCGGTGTAACAAAAAACCCGCGTCTTTGTCCCCATTTCAGCAAACGGGACAACGCGTCAGAGGGAAGCTTCTCTCCCTGCTTTTCAGCGATGCATAATAAAAAATCATGCACCATCTTTTCCTCTGCAGACAAAGCAGAGCCCATTTTATCGAATGCAGCCGCTCACCTGTGAGCTCACGAACGTCTCTCTCGGACGACCAGGAGCCGGTATCCTCCGGTACCTCCTGCCGCGGCTGCCACCTCCGCCTTTTCTCACCGAACGCTTCAGTCGGCTGCCTCGATGTCCAAGCCGAATAACGTCGGGGTCACCATTTGTGCGGTCCCATGCGGAGCGGATAAAGCACACGACCAATGTGGTTGTAAGCTGAATTGAATCCTGTTTATTACAAGCTTTCTTTTATAGTCTTTCTCAACATTA